>NW_026067980.1:4242713-4494762 GCF_014885135.2 Alexandromys fortis
CTTGGGTATATTCCCAAGAGTGGTATTGCTGGGTCCATGGGTAGGTTGATCCCAAATTTCCTGAGAAACCTCCACACTGCTTTCCAGAGTGGTTGCACAAGTTTGCATTCCCACCAGCAATGGATGAGTGTACCCCTTTCTCCACAACCTCTCCAGCAAAGGCTATCATTGGTGTTTTTGATTTTTGCCATTCTGACAGGTGTAAGATGGTATCTTAAAGTTGTCTTGATTTGCATTTCAGCCTGGTTTCTTACAGAATCCAGGATTATCAGGCCAAAGTATAGTCCCACCCACAGTAGACTGGGCCCTCCCGCATCAATTGCTAATTAAGAAAATGCCCTACAGGTTTGCCTGCAGCCTGAGCCTGTGAAGACACTTTCTCAGTTGAGGCCCCCTTCTTTCTGATGACTCTACTTACGGCAAGGTGATATAAAACTAGCCAGCACACTTGGCCATCCTACTAACGAGCAGTTATTAAGCCTGCCCTTGCTGGGAAGAAGAACTAAACTTTCCATTCCTATAAGTGCCAACAAAAAGGTGACTGCATCATCTCTAGCTAATGAACTAATGAGCAGCCACAGACTAGTGACCCTAGCTTTGTCCAGGTTCCAGGCGCATCCATGTGTATCTATTTGCCACAGGCTTGTGGCGTGCAGATTAAAAGTGTATCATCCTCCACTCTTGGTTACGTACAGACTTCTGATGTACGTACAGACTTCTGAAGCACAGACTTCTGATGGCTACATCTGTTTTCTATCCTGAACAATGTCAGAAAGGGCAGGACTCCTCTACACTTCCACACTTACTGCATTTCCAGTGAAGGAGAGAGTACAATGTTGCCTTGAGGTGAGCGGCTCCATTCTGCACACTGCCTTTGTTTGATCAACATGGAATCACAGAATTCTTACAGAGAATCAAAAGCACAAAATATATAGAACGTTCAGCTTGCTAAGATAGCTACAAAGATGAAGGGACCTATAAGTTCTTAGTATCTTTCTAAAATAGAAATTGTGGTCTTATATAGTCTAGAGCTGCCTCATCTCTGCAGAAAGCAACAATAGAGTCACAGTCTTAGCTACCTGCTGCAGGAGGGTTCTCTCCCTGGAGGACGCGTATCTACTATAAGAAATGCCACATCCTGCATTATGGATTTGAATGTGGTCATTCTCCCCTTTCCTAACCCCTCCATCTTCCTCATGCTGTGGATTGAGCCCAGTGCCTTGCTCATTTTAAGCAAACTCTCTACCACTGAGCTATCTCCCACTTCTACACCTCATTTTAATTTAATAGAACCCCTGATATTTTGACTGAAATAATAAAGATTGCAATACTATCATTTTCATACAGTAAGTATCTGCCCATATCTTGGTATTTTTCCTTTGATCTTCAGTATAAAGTTTTCCAGAAGATGTTCGCTGCTACCATTAGTTAAGGATGATTTGAATCTCTTTGTCTTCTCTGTATGAATCAATGAATGCTGGGAGTTGAAGGTGGCTGGTCAATATTTTCTAGGCCTGCCTTTCTGCCTGTGAAATTATGCCCCAAGGCCCCTTCCATCTAGAGAATCCATCTACACATCTGACACTCTCATTTGAAGGCATCTTCAAAAGTTCTCAGTCTTAATGTCCCAAATGACTCCCCTGATATCATTGATATCCCCACAGGGGCCATCTCCTCAAGTCCTGCACATGTTCCCATAGGGCATGGGAAATTCCAGGCTCTCTTTAATTTGGTTTTCATCTTAGTAAGTCAGACTCATAGTCTTTTAAAAACAACTTTGCTAAGGTCTAACTCACACATCATGAGTTTCCCCAAAATGAACAATCCCAGAGTGGAATGTTTAGTATGTTTCTAATTACACCACTATCATCATAGTCTCATTCTAGAACAATTCCACGGGTCCATAGTGAAACCTCAATACTGAACACACATTACCACTCTCTTCATCTCACCCGCTTCTAAACCTTATGCAACCAGTTTCTAAGGTCCATCTCTACAGGCTTTATTCTGGACGTTTCCTATGAACAGAATGACGGAATACACGTCTTCCTGAGTCTGGATTCTTTTTCTCATTGTGTTGTTTGCCAGGTTCATTAGTTCCATGATATGGATCAGCTCTTCATTCCTATTTATCTAGTGTATGGTTAGCATCTGTTGCCTATGCATTTATCCATTGGCATGTCTTTGATTTGTGTGCACATTTTGGCTGTTCTCACCTCTGTGAGCACTTGTGCATGTCTGCATGTTTCTTAGGAGTAGAATTCTGGGCCACATGGTGATTGTTTGCTTGAGATTTGGAAGCCATTAAGCCATTTCCAAAGCAGCTCCACCATTTTTTTTACTCCCAGCAGCAAGGCAATCATGTTTCAATCTGACACATACCCACAATGCTTATCACAGTCTGCCCTTTCATAATCAGGGTTTTAAGAAAAGACATATTTATTTTATTCTGGGTCTATGAAGTGTGCACAGGTGTGCTGGTGATTGCCAAGGCTGGAAGTGGTAGAGTCCCCTTAAGTTGGAATCACAGGTGATTGTGAGTCACGCAACATGGTGTTGGGATCAGAACTTGGCTCTTCTGAGAGAACAGCACATACTCTTAACTACTGAGCCATTTCTTCAGCCTCAATAATCAGGTTTGAAAGTCTAAACTTTTGTTTCAGGGAAGAAACATGAGATGAGGAAAGGTGTTTAGCAAACTTTAAAGTACTTTTCTCCCTCTCTGGACCTTCATAGACCCTGACTGCTGGTTCACAGAACCAGGAGGCTTGGGATTTCCCTCTCTGGGCTGGGCTGAGCAAACTCCACCACTTTTCTGCATTGCTGTCCCACTCTTAGGGGACACAAAGGGAAAGCCAAAATGCCATTTCCATTATTCATCACAATTAAATGGGACAAGATCTATGAACCCAGCTAGCAGCTCCTACAAAGGCAATCCTGAAAGTTTCCTTGCATACCTGCAGCTCTGAGTGTGCCACCAAACAGAAAGGGTGTCTTGCGTGAGTACAATTACACACACGTACACACACACACACACACACGTCAACCATGTGAAGTGTGTAACTCAAATCATATGTATCTTTTTTTATCTCCTTGATGAGTTGGTCTCCAAGGAAGTCATGAGAAATTTTCCTGTTACCACTCAATAACTCATCCTTCTGTTCACATTTCTGTGGTAACTTCTCAGCAGCATCCAAGATAACTTAGTTCTCCAAAGTGTTCTTGTCTCTTCCCAAGACTCATAATGCCTCATGGCAATTTCTCAAAATTCCAAGAGCAAATGATGTGGGTGTGTCTCGAGTGAGCTGTGTCAGAAACATGACTGGACACATTTGTGTCTTTCTAAACCATCAAAATGTATTGAATAAACCATATGGTCAGCAGATCCATCGATTTCATTGGCTTGAATTTACCAAGCACTCTTCGGTGTCTTTGGGCATTGACAAACACAGGTTCTTTGATACCAATCTTAATAACTAATATTAACCCTCAAATTACAGATGATACTTCACTCATTAATATATAGGTTACAGAATGACTAAGAAAGGGTTCTATTGAAGCTACGGGCAGACAGCAGGCTAAGACCTAAGCAGTGTTTCTGAAAGGGTACTAGATGGGGTTTCATCCTTGTCAATTGTAGGTCTAGATAGCAGTGAAGTGGGCTATGCCTTGGGCTGGAGAAACTGAACTGGAAGCCTTGAGGCAGAGGTCTTTCACTGGGACCCATTTTCTGGACAAATTTTACGACAAACGCTCAGAGGATGGGTCATTGTGCTCACCACATCTCAATATTTGGATGTTCCTTTTTGTCTAGTCCCAGGCGAGAGGGTCATATCTACTGTGAGCGACAGAGATGAGCCTAGTGGTTTGGGTATGATTTAAATTACCCTCTGTGTCCATATGCTCTTGTTCTCACCTGACAAGCTCCTAGGTGAGAATATTTTATCTGAGTGAAGAGAACACTTACCGTTCTGTACTTCCTGGTTTATAAGAGGCAGGCAGCAATGATTTCCTGGCACAAATAAGACACAGCTTATGCTGTCTCTTCAACCTCAGTCTGGAGACGACTATTCTATATAGTAGAAGTAACTTCAAGCAGAGCATGGCCAGATTCCCAGAAGAACTGAGGACTCGGGAGCTACAGACCTTCTGTGAGTAGAAGCTTCAGAGATGTACAGACATAAATCTAAATCTCAGCACCACTGCTTCCCAGTTCATGAACTTGGAGAGGGGATTGAACCACAAGCCTCAGCGGTCCTATCCACAAATGGAAAGGCTCAATTCAGCTACCTCCCTGGAAGGCTTCAGGGCTTCAGTGAGTCAAGGCATGCCAGGGAGGAGGAGCTGGGATCAACAGCCTGGACAAGTCAGTTATTCTGGATCCCAGTAGACAACCCCAGCACCAGCCCTGAGGGCCTCCTTTACGTCTTCTTAATCTCTGGGGAGCAGGTTACTGACTCTTTCAACCTTCACAGCATGCTCCCCAGAAGTCACTAGAGGCTGGTAGCTTTCCAAATATGCCTCCGCCATGAGCATCTGGGCTTATAGTCTGATGACAAAGTAGGTCACAAAACAAAGAGACATGTCACAATAGGGCCCATTTGTCCCACATCCTTTTCGGTGGCCTCCCACCCAGAAGTGCCCCACAGCACCTCACTCTGGGTGGCTACTGTGGTTCTTTTATGTCTGGGAAGAAGGGTGTTCGATAGGATCCAGCTGCTCTGGCAGCTCCTTGTTCTGCGACAACACAGCCTTTACTGGTGTCCTTGTCCCAACAACAGTCAGAACTACCTATGGTGCTTCTAGGACAGCAGGCCAATTAGACCTTAAGAACCCGCACAGCGAATCTTTGCTGTTGGCTCTCGTTTATGAACAGCAGGTGACAGTTTGGAAAATCAACGCTGGTTTATTGGTATCCCACCATCTTGGCTTTTGAGGGCCTCTGTTTTGTTTTTAGAAAAAAAAAAAAACCAGCATAGTACACAAATAGGTCCTCCTATTTAAATCAAAACACACCCCAAAGTAATAACCAAGAAGATACAGAGATGCCCATTATTGCCACACCTCACCTCGGAGTCCATGTGCCCTTCCTTCTAGGCAAGCTTCTCCCAAGCTTTCTCTTTTGTGTTTAAATGTATATGTGATTAAGAATGGATATTTTGGAAAAAAAAATTTTCAAACAAATGGCTTTAAAACATGTCTGTTGCTGCAAAACCATTTGTTTGCTTTATCAGCTTATCAGGATCCCATCCAAGGCCAGGCACATGCCCAGGCAATACTTGTTAACCATTAGCATGCTTCCCATGCCGGGAAGCAACCACATTCACGTGACCTCACTCCTTTGATGTTCATTCGGTTTATCTAGAGGCAAATTCTAAAATGGCCACTAATGATTCCTACCTCCTGGCATTTGTGTCCTGTGTCCCCTTCCATGTGGGCTAGCTTAGGGACTCATTTCTAATCACCCAGATAAAGCAAAAGAATAAATCGCCATTTCTGAGCTGGTAATGGAGTTCAGTGAGCATTTGCCAAGCAAGGGCTAAGGCCCTGGATCCTATCCTGATGAAAGAAAAAGAAAGGGCTGGCAAGATGGCTCAGTAGATAGAGGTGCTTGTCACCAAGGCTGACAAGATGAGTTTGTTCCCTGGAGCCCCCAGAGAGGAAAAAGAGAACCAATTGCCACAAGTTATCTTCTGGACTCCACACACCCATGCAGGCACATACATAATACATACATACATACATACATACATACATACATAGAATAAAAGAAAGGATAAAAGGAGGAAAAAACTCCTAATGGAAAGCTAAGGACAACTTTTATCTGACAGTTGACAATAACCACAGGCTGCCTACAACCCTGTAAGCTTGCAATTGGGTCCTCCACTATCCCTGTCTCAGGTGAGTACCCAGTCCCTGCCAGTACAACACGGCCACTTATGAGAAGAAAAGCTATGTCTGGATTCCCAACTGTAGAAATTGAGAATCAGAAATTGAGTTCCTTTAGGCTGCTCAATGTGTATAAATTTTATATGTAAATTTCAGAGCACTGATACAGATGGTTATTGCTTTGGGCCACAGCACTAGGACAACTGCTCCCAAGATTGTGGCTGGTGCTGTGTTCTAGAATCCATCCCGAGACTGAGACAGCCAGGTATGCAACACAGCGTTATTTACCAACGGCACTATAGGAGTCCTCAACACGCTAATCATGCAATAGAGTATGATGGATCCTGCTTCTATCTTTGAGCAAAGGAAATTAATATTTTAAATTGTGTCAGAAGAAGAAAAACCAACAACACCCTGAATTGGCTAAATTTGCCAATTAAATTACCCTAGTTTTAAAAATTTAATCCATTGGCCATTTTTCCCTCTTCGTGTGAGGCTTTCTTCTTTCTGCCCTTTGTTTTAATGTTGTCTCCAGTCAAAGGCGGGAGGGATAGATGAATGAACGTTACTCCTGGGACATTGTACAGCATCTGCCCCCTTGCTGATGACGGCATTGATCACCCAAGTGTCACCTGATTTCTCAACCGTGAAGTCCACTCCTTTCACACTTATGATTATTCTTTGAAATTCGTCAATCATCCTGTTACTCATTAGAATATCCACCCGGATTTAGTAACAGTGAATATCTAAGCTTTTTTGTGGGGACTTTTTTTTTTTTTTTTGTAAGAACTAGTGGCTGGCTTCTCTGTGTCTCTTATCTTTCAGCATTAAACCTTAAATCTGACTCGGGGTTTTTATTATTAAAACCAATTGGAATTCACTCTGTGTCACTTTTTCTGGTAGTACTTATCATAACTGTACGGCCTCCTTGGTATTTTTGATATTTGAATCTTGGTCTCCATGATTAGAATTGGCTCTTGTAACTGCAGGTATGACGTATCTACTAAGATGGAACTCAGTGGCCAGCAACTCAAAGTGTAAATGCGCACATTGAGTAGGTGTCAGAGGGACATATAACGGTGCATGGTCTGACCACAGTATAGCACAGCACATATAAAAAGTCCTGCGCCAAGACCTCTATGGATGTCTCAAGCTGCAGATGAAACTGAGCATGTTTATTCATATACATACCTACCCCCAATGCAGCTCAGTGTAGAAACCAGGAGGACAATGGCAGTAAGGAAGTAGTCCAATAGCACCTGACCACCTTGCCAAAGGCTATGTGAACTGTGTGGTCTCCCTCAATGTTATTTTGCACATCGTGTTTATGAATCCAGCAACCTCAGCATTTAACTTTTTCTCTAAGTGGAGAACATTCACCTTTTTATTTTAATAACTCTCTTGGATGCTTCTCATCGGCACACCTGACCTGCCAGTATCGTGTCCATTACTGTCTGATCATTAGATATCAACACAGCCCTGAAAGACTGTGATGGTCAATGCGGCAATCAGGATGGCGGCCGCACGACTAACAGGCAGTGAGCATATCCTGTGTGTACACCCTGGACAAGGGGTCGGGTCGCATCCCTGGCAGAAGTTTCATGGCGCTCTCAGTATAATACGCTATCTCAAAATTTGTGGACTGTTTACTTCTGGAAGTTTTCATTTAATATTTTCAGACCGCAGGTGATTGTGGGTAACCAAAAGCATGCGAAGAGAAGCTGCGGATAGAGAGAGGTGACCGTAAGGGAGGACATTGCTTGCTCTGTTCCTCTATTTACCATTCCCCATCATGAGTTTTTCTTTGTATGCCTGAATTTTCTGCCACTCACAAAAAATATCTCAAAGGTAAAGACCAAGTCAAACTCGTGCCTCTCCTACATCTAGTAGAGCATCTTCGTCTTACTGCGGGATCACGAGTCCAGAGCATCACTATTAGGCCATGTTAACTGAGCAGTGAGTCACAGGTCCCACCTGCCTACAACACTTAGCACTGAGACCACAGCTCGAAATCAACACAACCCGAATTTGGTTTTCATATGGATTCTCAGGATAGAATTCTGGTGTTTATGCTTGTAAGGCAAACACTTATTCCCTGAGCCTGTCTTATAAAGGTTTTTAAAAGCTAATTGTTAGCTCTGGGCTAGAAAAAGAATTTTCTTCCTCTGTTTTTCACCTGTCATTCAAGACACCACTCTTCATTCTCAGTCATTTAATCAAAGCTCAGTTAGGTTGTGCAGTACTCTGAAATTTTCCCCAGTTAGATTGCTTTCTGAAAGATGTCTTCAAAAGGAACCCCAAAGACCAAACAAAGCACTTTCTCAGAACTTCAATAACCATGAAAACAAAACTGTTGCTCCTTTGGATTCTTAGAAAAGTCTGGCCAAAGTCACCCTTTCTAGCATGAATAATAAAAGCCCAGGGATAGATATAGGGGATAACGCTGAAGATCAGAGACGCAGAGCGGTCAGGCATTAGAGAGACTTTTTACCTCTACCAACGCTCAGACCGAAGGGGTGATCCTCAACTGCCTAGACTACACTGTGTCTCCACCAAACCTCAGACTGCACACTCCACTGAGTTCCTGTCTCTTCCCCTTTATATTCCTCTCTCTACCCAGCCATATCACTCCTGTCTCCACCTCCCTAGTGCTGGGATTAAAGGTGTGTGACTCCCCAAAATGGAAATTAATGGCATTAGCCATCACCACCTGGATCTATTTCTGGATTGATCTTGTATAATCCAGGGTGGCCTTGAACCCACACAGATCCGTCAGCCTCTGTCTTCCAGTCCTAGGATTAAAGATGAGGGTCATCAGTCCCTGGCCTCTAGTGGCTTAGCTTTGCACTCTGATCTTCAGGAAAACTTTATTAAAATACAAATGAAATACCACTACAATCCTTGGCCAATATAACCTATCATTAGCATTGGGGCCATTAAGTCACTGGTCAGTAAGCTCTGTGGCAAGCAGAGTTACTGAGTGTCTTGTACCCCAGTGGAGTCACCTTACCTATAAAGGTGCAGTCTTTTTAATGGGCCAGGGACCCACAGGGTGCTTTCTACTGCTCATTTTCTCCTGAGCGAGATTCCCATGGCTTGGAATGAGAAAATCAAAGATGCGAGTCATCTGTCTATAATTCAGCGTTCAGTTAGGAAATCTTTGGCATTATTTCAGTTTCATTGGTGTGAATCTTATCTGGGAAACTGAGTCAGGCCTTCAACTCCTTACATCCCAGAACAGAATCCTTTTTCTTCAAAAGCAGATGTGGCAGTGTCCAGAGCTTTCTCTGAACGTCTCTCTGAAGCCAAACAACCTTTTCTGTACAGCCAGAATTCAGCATTTGCACTTGTCTTTGACACTGAGTGAAAAGAAAATGATCCAGCCTTCCTACTGGCTATTCTCTGATTGCCTTAATTCATGGGAAGCCAAGGAGGAAAAATTGGTAGGTTCAACACTGTTGGACAGGGGTAAACAGAATCATATCACATTAACTGTAATTTATAGCATTTCAACACATTGCTGCCTGTGCCAAAGCCAGCAACAATCTGCCACCATTGGAAAAGGGGGGGAGAACAGGGCAAGCTGGGGGCTCGAGGAGAGAACCCAAATTTCTATTTTCCAAGCCAGAGTTTGAAAGTTGGAGCCCCATCAACACTTTCTTGAATGTTTTGCTCATTCATATTGTAAAAATAAATATCACAAAATATTTTCTGGGCTCAGCTTAGTATGTTGCTAAAACCAGAGCCAGCCAGCTTCCAAACAGACTCACTGAGGCTCACTTCACAAGCACGGACGTTTTCAGGCTGGCAGGCAGCCACCAGAGGGGTTATTGAAATTCAATTCAAAATGATGGACTCTGCATGAAAATGCCCATTTATGAACACTCAAAAGGGCCCGGCGTTTTACGGCAAGATGACAGCAATGACAGCTTCTAGGTCCATCCAGGGTTGCCTGGAGATGATTATCCCCTCTAAGCACACACTCTGAGAGCTTTGTTGGAGAGTCTTCTAAAGACTCAGACTGTTTGAATGTGGATGGAAACTCCTCCGTGGATGAGGCCGCTTATTACAAGCTGAGGAAACAAACACACACAAGGCTGCTGGGAGCCGTGGAATTAGCAGCTAAAATACCCATAGCGGGGTCTACATCATGGCTCCCAACCAGCAGACTCAGATCTGAGTCTGGACTGGATACTGCTTCCTATCCTGGGGTTACCTTCCCACACCCAAGGGCAGGACACTGGGAAATTATGTTCTCCCTGGAGAATCCCCACAACCACAGATATGTAATATTTTTCTCACATAGGCCTAAGCACAACTTTCATGGCTAAAATTATACTTCCATGGTGAATATGTAAATCACAACTCCAAAAGCACTGGTCTTCTTTCAAAGCTATCTTTACTCTCACGACAATGAAATGATACCGATGAGGACAGGGAGTTGATCATATTCATTGCTGCCTTTCCCATGATTGAATACCTTCTAAAGCAACTGAAGGTGAAAATACATATGTTCAATTATTTTTGAGTCCTTTTATAAAATGCTTACCATTGACTCTGTTCTTGAGGCAAACAGTGCCAGAAGGTTGTCAAAAGGAAATCGAAGGCCAGAGAACCACTGAGAACTTAAGTCCACCTCGCACTGGGAGAAGAACATCATTATATGATTTTAGAGCTGGTGACTGTTTCTCTATGTCTCGGGGCCACTTACATTAGATACCAGCAGGGGTGGTAGTGACATTTGTGGATTATTGGCTTCACCCATCATGACATTGCTTAGGATATATGCTTTGGATCCTAGTCAAAGAAGAGGACCTTGTTCTCAGTATTGACCAAGCTAGATATTGATTAATAACCATAGAATAAAAGTATTTCAGGAAGTGATTCCATACTATATATAATGTCCCAAAGGCAAGGATGTCCAACTGCTACTTCCACATGGGAGCCAACGTCTCCCTGGACCTGGAGGTGAAGGCATCCATCACTCATCTGATGAAGAGCTAGTGCCAGGAACTCGTCTGCACTCTGGTGAATAAAATCAAGTCCTTCTTCCCAACGAGAATACTTCATGTCTATACAATAAAAAGATACCTATTTAAAATAAAAGTCAATCAGTGATAACTAGGGAAGAAAATAAAACGAGGTGCAGAGTTAGAGGAAAGTCGCCGAGGAGAGGATATTCTGGGAGGCTTCTGTGGGGACGAATATTTGAACCAAGGCTCTAATAAGTGAGAATTTAGCCTGGGCTAATGGGGCCATCAGCATCTGACAAGGCCCTAAAGAATGTTCTGGTTTGAAACAGCATCACACAATGACATAAAAACCAACAGACAAGAACAATTTCTTGCACAACAATACTTGAATGCTGAAAATTGGAAACACGTTGTCTCTCCAGCCAGGCTGGCAAACACTTAGTGAGGGACACGGAAAAAGAAGAAGCATGGGACTTGGAAGTAGGGCACAGCCTGATGAGTCCATGCGACACCGAATAAGCTTGCATTTTCAAGAGCTCTTTCCCTTTCCTGGCGTGCTTTAGCCCAGTAGGGCTGCTGTAACAGAAACAGCATGGGGGAAACCAGTTAGAGACAGCAGCAGAAAGGCATTTCTCACAATCCTGGCAGTTGGGAAGGCTAGGACCAAGCAAGGCTTTGGTAGATTTGGTTTCTGAAGAGAGCTACTTCTAGGCTCACAGACTGTCCAGGAGAGAGACATCCATGCAAACTCTTTCATGGTCTGTTCATGAGGAATAACTAACCACTGCCCTGACCCCCACCTGTGAATTCCGTTGCAACGGGAACTGAACTGGGTTTCAGCCTGATTAGGGGTGGGCCATGAACCATCAGTCTGTGGAAACTCCCAGATGTTATTTGTCGGGCTATGCTCCATGGCCAGCATGAGAAGAGCAACTGTATGGATTAGAGCAGAGAGAGGATTAATTTTGGAGTCAGATATGATGTTCATAAATATTGACTCTGCAATGCTCACACTTCATCTGCATCACCTGTGTGCTAACTTTCACACCTGGAGATGGAAATGGCCATATCTAGTTCTGTGACTGTGCTGAGAATTACTACACAAGTCCCTCTTGAGCCCATCCTAGCAGTGACGGGATGCAGTAGCATAGACAATTTGAGATTAGAAATCAGAAAGAAACACATTATTTACTGTAAACACTCAACCCCAAGGCTGCTTCTCCTCCATCTTCCTCAGAATAGCTAGTCTTACATCCCAGCCCACCAGTACCAGTGCCCACTGTGCATCTGGCTCAGACCACTCATATTTGTTAAATCTCTTTCTAATAGGACATATTAAATAAATGGCTATTTCAAAAATGAGTGCCCTGGATGTGTGGCTTGAGTTTTGGTGCAGAAAGCCAACTCAAACTAATTGGGAGCAACTCTAGCCTGAATTAGTCATGTTATTACGCACAGAATATTTTAAGAAGTCTAGGCTTCTCTGTGTAAGCATTAGAACAAAGTTACCTACAGGAAGAGATTCATTGGTAGCTCCAAATGGATGTGAAATAACTATTTTTTTCATCTGAATATTTCTTCTCCATGGATCAATCTGTGTATACATCCACTCAACCATAGAAATTGACGGAATTCCTGGCACTAACTGTTATGTTTAGGATTCAACCAAAACCCATCATCACACCGAGTGATCAGATGGAGCACACATTCTAGT
The DNA here is from genome assembly GCF_014885135.2 of Alexandromys fortis. Taxonomy (NCBI): domain Eukaryota; kingdom Metazoa; phylum Chordata; class Mammalia; order Rodentia; family Cricetidae; genus Alexandromys; species Alexandromys fortis. The sequence goes on from NW_026067980.1 coordinate 4,255,290, forward strand.
TCAGAAGACGATATGCTCTCTCATGGTGAATTTATTTCTTGCAGATGTGACATGACCATCTCCATAATGATGCAGAGCTCTGTGGTTACCAAAAGAGGACTTTGGCCCTCAGTCATGGCAATGACACCAACAGAAGGACACAATGACAGCCAGGTCAGTTGTCATGGTGATAAGTCTGTTATCCTTACCTTCTAGAAGGAGGGAGATTCCAGTCACAATTTCCTCTTGCCTCCCTGCAGGGGATCCTGTGCCTCTTGTGCATATATAGTTTTGAAGAGTGCACTAGTCTATACAGGACAGGGAAAAGCCCCAAGGGATTGGGATGACTTGGTGGCTCAGCTTTTCCTACATCATCTTCCATGATGAGAGAGGAGAGCAATGTTTACTGATGTTGCCTTCAAGTCAGTCAAGTTCTTGTAACCCCAATACACACATTGCTTTCCCATGCTAGACTTTGGTGGAATCCTTTATCTGTCAGCATTTCATGTAAACACTCGTGTATTCATAGGAAGAAAAATCATACAACAACACAAATAAACAAATTAATTCAGAAATAATTTGAGGTACTGGTAAATACTATTGTTAGCAAGATCTCCATTGGGCCTTCCCTGGCTGTTCAGTTCTCTGCTGAATGAATTCAGATGAGATATATAGAGTATAAATTAGAAGACAGACTAATAAGGGCATTGTTCTAACCTATTTGAGTAAACATGCTTTGTATTATTTCCTAATGTTTCTGGATTTTAGAGGAATGCATGTGATTGACGGCTCATTTAGATTAACTCATAAGGGAAAAGATAATAATATCCCTCTGTTCTTTACCAGAGAACCTCTGATACATGATACTATTACAGTGCCATGTCTTTATCCAGGGCAAGAAGTATGATCCAGATCCATTGAGAATTAAAGAAAGAAAATAATTCTTTTAAATCTATAAAAATAAAGCCATGCTTAGGGCTGGAGGTTAAGAGCACCAGCTGTTCTTCCAGAGGTCCTGAGTTCAATTCCCAGCAACCACATGATGGCTCACAACCATCTACAATGAGATCTGGTGCCCCCTTCTGGCCTGCAGGCACATAGTCAGGCAGAACACTATATACAAATAAATTAAAAAATGAAGCCATGCTTGGGCTGGGGAAAATACTCAGTGAATAAAAGTGCTTGTTGTACAAGCATGAACTGGAGTTCTAATCCCTAGAACCTACATAACCAAACAGGCATGATGGTCACCTAAAATTCCAGAGCTTGAGAGGCAGAGGCTACTCCTCAAGGCAAAGAAGATACCCAGACTAGCCAGAACTGGAGAGCTCCAGGTTCCAGAAGAGATCCTGGCTCTATAAATAAAGTAGAGGTCCTTAATACAAGTTTAGGCTTACACATACATGTGTACACATGTGCACATGCATTTGTACCCATGCATATGAGAACAGGCATACACCTATGAATGCACACAATACAAAACACTAGAGAAAACCACTTTTCCTCTCTTGAGTTTCCAGCTCTCTCCAGCATCCTCTTCCATGTGTCACTTAAATCTTAAGGTCCGAGGTAATTGTGACTCCACCCCCTTCTTCCTTGATATTTTAGATTCCAAGGAAGAACAATTATAAAACTTTCCCCTTCCTGAAACTCAGTGTCTTAGGGAATTCAGAAGTTGAAGTCCAAGGATGGTTTTGAAGAAGATCATCCTTAATGATCTCCAAATCTTCTATCTTCTAATGAGCTACTTGTCACTAGGGGAAGTTTTATCCAGGGTCTGTGGAGAACAAGGTAGGGTTCAAGGGAGGTAGGGTGGGGCCACTATTAATGTGATTTAAAAAGTTGTTAAAGCAGTAAGAGGTACAGAAAGTCATAGATACAATGAAAGAAGGGAGGAGGGAAGATGGGGAGTAAAGGCACCTGGGACAGGGAGAACAAAAGGCCTAGGACTCTGAGGTGGGAGGGAGAGGGATAATTTCCAAACAAGACAAGAAGGTCATATTGCTCAACCAGTGGGAAAGGGAGAGAGCTGAAAAGACCAAACTTAAGAATCCATGGGACAGAAGAATTTTTTCAGTGAAACTACAGCAAGGTATTTCCCTAATCTAGAGAATGAAACAGATGTTTTGAACCCCAAGAACCGCTCTGTGATTTAGTATGTCAAAAATAAAAAGCAAAGAAACAACACAAAGGACGTAAGAAGAAACAACAACTTGTTAACAAAGGAACACACCTGAGTACAGTATCAGCTCTGACGTCAGCAACCACAAAGCCAGAAAAGCACGGAATGATGCCTCTCTAAACCTTAAAGCCAATAACTGACAACTGAGTTTGCTGTCTCCATCCACCAAAGTTGTATTTTTAAATTAACATTAAAAGAATATTTCAGAATAAAATCACACTAAGGCAGCTCGTTAGTACTCAAATGAAAACTATACATGAAGAAGGAAGAAAGTCTCAGTGATTTCAACTCAGGACAGAGTAAAGTTTATGAGAAGAATAAAAACAGAGGGCGATTGGGAAAAAAATCTATCCTGTCCAATGCAGCATGTTCACAAAGCCTATAGGACTAACAGAAGAGACAGAAATAACAAAGACAATTTTACCAACCAGGAAAACAATCTAAAAATTATAGGAATTGGCAAGCATCTCCCAATAATAACCTTAGACGTGAACAACCTCAATTTACCAATGAGGAGACAGAGACTGGGTGACTGGACTGAAAATAAGACACACTCTCTCTGGTCTCTAAGAAACATACCTCACTGGCAAATAGACACAAAGACAAAGAGAAAAAAAATATATATATAAGCTAGATGTTCAATCAAATGGAAGTCCCAAACACCAACATAGTCATCTAAACAAGACTTTGAGAAGCATGACACCAGGAAAATGCTACAGGCAACTAAGGACTGTTGAGGGTGGGAGAAAGTCTTCCCCAGGGAAGAGCACACCAATTGCTTAGCCACTACCAAGTGGTCGGCCCTGAAAACATATACATAAAATAACATTACCCAGACTGATTAGGTTGTATTTATAAATTTAGCCTAGTTACACACACATGCGTGTGACACACAACAACAATAAAAAAAAAGAGGACATGAATTTGAGAGAGAATGGGATGATGAAATTACATTGCAATCTCACAAACTGCAAACAAATATTTAGTAAAAATGAACAAAGAAACTTCAGAATTAAGTTGCATATAGACTAAATGGACTTAGCAGATATCTTTGCAATATGTGCTTCAAGAGATTAAAAAAATATTATTCTCAGAAACTGACAGGACTTTTTCAAAAATAAACCATATTCTAGACTACAGAGAAAATCTTAAAATGACAAAGGAACCAGAATAATTTATTTGATGTTATTAGGTCATAGTAAAACTAAATTGGTAGGAAGAAAAACTACATAGTTGCTTAGAAACTGACAAATATACTTTTGAATGAGCAACAGGTCATTGAAGAAATCAAGAAACAAATTTAAATTGTCTTAAAGAAAATGAAATAAAACATAATTTACTGGAACTGTGGGATGCAGCTAATGCAGCTCTAAGAGAAAAGTGTATAGTGCTTATGAGAAAAATTAATGGTTATTTCAAATAACCCAATGAAGCACCCCAGAGTCTTGAATAATAGGAACTATCCAACCCCCAAAAGCAGCAGATGGCAAGAAATAAGAAAGTCAGGGCAGAAGTCATGAGTGGTTCAAGGGTGATTTTTTGGAAAGACCAGCAAGGTCCACAGAGCCTTAACTAAACTAGTCAAAACAGGAAGGGGAGAGACCCATATGAGCAAAATCAGAGACAGCAACAAAGATACTGACATGCTCCAAAGAAATCCAGAGGCTCGTTGAAGAATACTTTGAAATAATGTATTCCAATCTAGAAAAAAATGATAAATTCCTAGGCATAGATGACCTACCAAAATTAAATCAAGATATGAAGAACTAAAACAGATACATAGCAAGCAATAAGATTGAGTAACAGTATCTCTCCTCACAAAGAAAAAAACTGGTCTTAAATAGAATCACTGTGAAATTCTAACAAATCTTTGAAGGAAAGCTAAAATTAATACTTCTCAGACTTTTCCACAGAATAGGATAGGAAACTTATTAAACTATTAAACTTATTCCATGAGACGAGGATTATTATAGTATCAAAATCAAGACATAATGAAGAAAACTGTTCATTTCTTGTCCTGATGAACATGGACACAGAAGATGTCAATAAAGTGCTTGCAAATAAAATTCCAAAACACACAAAGAAGATGATAAGCCATGGCCAAACTGGTTCTATTCCATGGATACAAGATAGGCTCAATATACGCAACTCAATATACACGTTGCAACATGAAAATGGGCTTAAGAACAGGAATCACTTGATCATCTCAAAAAGATAAAAACAAGACCAGTAGCAGAGTCCAACATTCCTTCATTATAAAGGCCCTGAAAAATTAGAAATAAAAGTAAAGTATCTTTAGAGTAACTTTCTGTAATGTATGTATTATTGTTGTCTTGTCTTCATGCTGTGTGTGAATGGGGGAACATGCCAGAACATGCATGCAGAAATCAGAGGATAACCTGGTGGAATCAGTTACAATGAGCATTCACTAGAAAGTCAATTCAAGATGGAATTTCATGGAAGATCTTAAACTTAGAAACTGCCAAAGTAAATCCTAGGTAAAACTTTCCAAGATATAAGCATGAAAAAGAACTGAGATTAATAAAATTACAGATGAGAAGGGAGCTACCACTGCTTCCAGGAAACCCAGAGGAGCAAGCATGAAGTCATTTAACCTTTTAAAGAACTGGAAATTCTACAAGAAATAGATACATCCCTAGACAATATGCTTAACAAAAAATGGAATCAAGAAACTGAAGAACTTATTAAAAATAAATTTTCAATGAATTTCACAGAACTCCAAAAACTGACAAATGAGATTACATAAAGTAAAAAAGTATCTGAAAAAAAGCAAAGGAAACAATCAACAGAGTGAAGCTACAGTCTACATAACTGGAGAAAACGTGTAATCAGCAGTGAAGATACACTCCACAAACTGGAGAAAACCTGGTTTGACTGCACACCAGTGAGGGAATGTTATCAACAGTATATAAAGAACGGTAAAAATTAGATCCCATACCCCCAAACTCAATCATCTGAAAACAAGTGGACAAATGAACTAAATGGCCATTTTTTAAAAGTGAAAAATACAAGTGGCCAATGGTTTTGAAAGAGTTCACCATCTTTAAGCCATAAGGGAAATGGCATTAACTTTCCTGAGATCTGTCTCACCCTAGTCAGAATGGCTAGTAGCAAGAAAATGAAAACAGAAATTAGGAAGTATAGGTGGGAGAGGAATGTTTATATACTGCTGGAAGTGATGTAACTGAAATCACTGTGGAAGGCAAAGTAGAGCCTCCTCAGAAAACTAAATGTTGAAGTCCCATACATACCCAGCCTGGGTGAACATGCAAAGAACCACAGTGGCACACACACACACACACATTCACGTTTATTATGCACTATCCCAATGGCTGCAAAATGGGAGAAGTCTAGCTGTGCACCAGCAGATGAATGGATAACAATGGAATTGTATTGGGATCTAAAGAAAAAGGAAGTCATGATATATGCAGAAAACGGATGGATGAGAAATGATTATTCTAAGTGATTTAGGCCAAACTTAGAAAGAAAAATACCATATGTTTTCCTTTCTGTTTGGAGCCTAGATTTTAATTTGCATGTCTGTTTACACATGTGTGGAGGGTTTGGAGATGACGAAAGTAATAAAGGGACCATGAGAAGGGAAAAAAATATCTTAAGGGAGAATATGGAATTAGAATACACGTGTCATAAAGGAGAAGGATGTAGCCAGAGACTACTTGTTCATTTCCCAACCACGCAGACCAGAATGATCACATAGACACTGTATTAATTACAACACTGTTTGGCTTATTAGCTCAGGCTTCTTATTAACTAACTCTTACATCCTAAATTAACCCATTTCTATTAATCTGTGTATCGCCACAAGGCTGCGGCTTACTGGGTAAGGTTCTGTTCTGGCATTTTTCTCCTTCAGCAGCACATGGCATCTCTTTGACTCCACCTACTCTCTCTATATATCTCCGTTCTGATTTCCTGCCTGGCTTTATTCTGACTTGCCATAGGCCAAAGCAGCTTCTTTATTAACCAATGGAAATAAAACATATTCACAGCATACAGAGGGGAATCCCACATCACTTTCCCTTTTCTGTCTAAATTAAAGGGAAGGTTTTAACTTTAACATAAGTAACATTACATATAATAAAACAGGTATCAAACAAGAATTACAGTTACAATATTTATATCTAATTTATCTTTTATTATAACTAAGGAAAACTACAAGTATAACAATGTCTTCATCTCTTCAAATATGTCAGAAGGATATAGTATTACCTAAACAAAAAGGAAGTACATTGTAAGCAACTTCCAAAGTTCTATAATTGACAGAGACATCTTGTTACCTGGTCACCCAAAGTTCTTCTGTAACATTGGGGCATCCATCTTCAGGCTATAGGCCCATAGTATCTAGCAGACTTTTCCATGAAACAGGAAATTTGAAGCTCTGTTCTGCCTTATAATGGCAAAGTTAATCAGTTACTTTCTTCTGTGTCCCACAGAATGTCTGGCAGTTTTTCTTTTGTTTGTTTTTTTTTTTTTTTTTTTTTTTTTTTTTTTTTTTTTTTTTTTTTTTTTTTTTTGGTGAGGTAGGAACCCTGAAGGATTGTCTCACCTTCTTTAGGCAAGTTTGGCGGTCATTTTTCTGTGGGTCCTACATATCCTGTTCAAACAGCATAACATCAAGTAGTCCAAGCAAGAGTAGTTTCTTGCCCAAATGGCTAACAAACACCATAAGAAGCCTCTTTGATGCCCATCATCCTCTCGAAGTAGATTGGTGCTTTCAGAAGATGTGTCTCATTGTTATGAAAAGTCTAAGCTCTTAAAACATTTTAAATGCCATATTCCATAGTCTTTAAAGTGTTACAGATAATCTATCTAACTGAAATATAGCTCTGCATGTCTAGAAAACCTAACATGATTACTAGTTTGACTATTATAAATGACTATTAATCTGTAATTTTTAATTATGTATTATATTTTAAATCAGGTGTATAAACATAATACCTTAAACAATAGCATAATTGCATATGCATAGTGTATCAAATTGACCTTAAATTTGTACCAATAGTTCAAAGCCCACACCACTACAAAGTCTATATAATATTCCTCTTTAAATGAAAACAAACATTTATAAACAATAATTTTGGAAATTTGGCAAAGTTTCTCCAAACTGCTTCCTGCCATTTGTTGGGTAAAATATTTTTAGGATTCATGGAAACCTTTTGGGGAATATTGTTCTATCAAATCACATTAGCCTGGAAGGAATCCAAAAGTTCCCACGTTCTGTGGAAACAAAAGCAGAATCTCTTTCCAAAGCAACAATCCTTAGACCCAAATTTGAAGTCAAGATACCTTTATGTTGGTTTAGCTTAGCAACCCCCAGAATCAAATATCTCTCCGCAGTCAAAAAAGTTCAAAGAAAACACAATAATATGCATAACCCAGACTCTCTTTGTATATTTCATCTTCAAATGGCTTATTTTTCTTTACTCCTTTAATCTATGACTGTCTGTACTCTTTTATGTTACTTTTGCCATCTCTTTAAAGACTTTGCTTTAATTTTTAAATCTATTTCTTTTTATAACTGTCTATACTCTTTTTCTTCTCTCTCCCAAGACTACAAACGTTTATCCAACACTGTGGCCCATTCAGAGGTTGTATTTTGTTTTTAATCTGAATCAGTCTTTATTGTATACTTGTAATCATTTTGTGATCTGGAGCACTATTTTTTTAGTACTAAGTGGTTATGGCTAAGACCAATTCCGTGTCCCTGCCTGTTTGCTACACCCAGTCTGACATGGCAGAGGCATGTTCACCACATCTGCAAGCCATGCTTAACACCACAACTCCAGCTATGTAGCAGGTCTATGTCACCACTAAGCAATTTTTAACATGCCGATCACAGATCCCATTTAAGTGATTAAGTGTTCCTTAACTGCATTAGCGTGAAACAGGAAACCAGATATATTGCTTGTTTGTTTTGTTTATTCCCTCCTTTTTAAAATTAATTTTTATTGAGTTCTACATTTTCTCTGCTCCCCTCCCTACCTCTCCCCTCCCCTTCAACCTTCCCCAAAGGTCCCCATGCTACCAATTTACTCAGGATATCTTGTCTTTTTCTACTTCCCATGTAGAATTGATCCATATATGTCTCTCTTAGGGTCCTCATTGTTATCTAGGTTCTCTGGGATTGTGGTTTGTGGGCTGGTTTTCTTTGCTTTATGTTTAAAAACCACTTATGAGTGAGTACATGTGATAATCGTCATTCTTTGTCTAAATTATCTCACTCAAAATGATGTTTTCTAGCTTCATCCATTTTTCTGCAAAATTCAAAATGCCGTTAGTTTTTTTTTTTTTTGGCTGTGTAGTACTCCATTGTGTAAATGTACCACATTTTCCTTATCCATTCTCTGGTGGAGGGGCATTTAAGTTGTTTCCAGGTTCTGGCTATGACAAACAATGCTGCTATGAACATAGTTGAGCACATGTCCTTGTGGCACAATTGAGCATCTTTGGATATATACCCAAAAGTGGTATTACTGTGTCTTGAGGAAGGTTGTTTTCTAATTTTCTGAGAAATCACCACACTGACATCCAAAGGGGTTGTACCAGCTTGCATTCCCACCAGCAAGGCAGAAGTGTTCACTTTTACCTGACAACTTCTCCAGCATAAATTGCCATCAGTGTTTTTGATCTTGGCCATTCTTACAGGTGTAAGATAGCATCTCAGAGTTGCTTTGATTTGCATTTCCCTGATGACTAAGGATGTTGAACATTTCCTTAAGTGTCTTTCAGCCATTTTGATTCTTCTGTTGAGAGTTCTCTGTTTAGGTCTGCACCCCATTTTTTATTAGATTATTTGTTCTTTTGACGACCAATTTCTTCAGTTCTTTGTATATCTTGGAGATCAGACCTCTGTCTGATGTGGGGTTAGTGAAGATCTTTTCCCATTCTGTAGGATATCATTTTGCTTTGTTGACCATTTCCTTTGCTTTACAAAAGTTTTTTTAGTTTCAGTTTCAGGATGTCCCGTTTATTAGTTGTTTCTCTCAGTGTTTGTGCTGCTGGGGTTATATTTAGGAAGTGGTCTCCTGTGCCAATGCATTCAAGTGTACTTCCCACTTTCTCTTCTATAAGGTTCAGTGTGGCTGTCTTTATGTTGTGGTCTTTGATCTATTTGGACTTGAGTTTAGTGCATGGTGATAGATATGGGTCTATTTTTATTCTTCTACATGTTGATATCCAGATATGCCAGCACCATTTGTTAAATGTGCTTTCTTTTTTCCATTTTATATTTCTTGCTTCTTTGTCAAAAAGCAGGTGTTCAAAGGTGTGTGGATTAATATCTGGGTCTTCTACTTGGTTCCATTGGTCTTCCTGTCTGTTCTTATGCCAATACCAGGCTGTTTTCAGTAGTGTAGCTCTGTAGTAGAGTTTGAAGTCAGGGATTGTGATGCCTCCAGAAGTTCTTTTATTGTACAGGATTGTTTTGGCCATCCTTGGTTTTTTGCTTTTCCATATGAAGTTGAGTACTGTTCTTTTGAGGTCCGTGAAGAATTTTGCTGGGATTTTGATGGTCATTGCATTGAATCTGTAGATTGTTTTCAGTGAGATTGCCATTTTTACTATGTTAATTCTGACTACCCAAGAGCATGGGAGATCTTTCTACTTTCTGGTGTCTTCTTCAGTTTCTTTCTTCAATGATTTAAAGTTCACAAGTCTTCCACTTGTTTGGTTAGAGTTACTCCGACATATTTTATGCTATTTGTGGCTATTGTGAAGGGTGTTGTTTCTCTGATTTCTTTCCCAGCCCTTTTATCATATGTGTACAGGAGGGCTGTTGATTTTTTTTTTAGTTAATCTTGTATCCTGCTACATTACTGAAAAGGTTTATGAGTCATAGACATTCCTTGATAGAATTTTTGGGATCACTTATGTAAACTATCATATCATCAGCAAACAGTGAGAATTTGACTTCTTCTTTTCCAGTTTGTATCCCCTTGATCTCCTTTTGGTGTCTTATTGCTCTAGCTAGAACCTCAGGTAATATATTGAATAAATATGGAGAGAGTGGAAAACCTTGTCTTGTTCCTGATTTCAGTGGAATCACTGGGAGTTTCTCTCCATTTAGTTTGATGTTGGCTGTTGGCTTGCTGTATATTGCCTTTATTATGTTTATGTATGCTCCTTGTATCTCTGCTCTCTCACAGACCTCAACAAAAAGGAAAAGATAGAACACTGCATGGGCTAGAGCAGAAACAAAGGAAACATCAATGCTTGGAGAAAAACCTAATGAAATCCACCTCTGATTCTTCTTAAAGGATGCACAAGTTGTAAACTCCAAGCAAAAGTGAAAAAGAAAGAAGGAAGGAAGGAAGGGAGGGAGGGAAGGAGGGAGGAAGGAAGGAAGGAAAAATGGAAAGAAAGAGAGGGAGGGAGGAAGGGGGAAGGGAGGGAGGGAGGAAAGGAGAAGGGAGGGAGGGAGGGAGGGAGGGAAGAAGGCAGGAAGACAGGGCTAGAGCAAAGGGCAAAGCCTGGTGGGCAGGGGGAGAGAGTCACCAGTGTCAGGATATAAAAGGTTTACACCATGGCGGCTCACACAGACATTAAAAAAATATTACAATAGGCTGTTTTGAATAACTTTTGGCCAATAAATTCAACAACTTAGATGAAATGGATAAGCCCCTTGTAAAATACAAGTTATCCAAACTATCACTAGAATAAATAAGAAATCTGTTAAAGAGACCTAGTTTTTAATTAAAAAAAATCTCACAAAGAAAACTTAGGCCCAGATGGTTTCATGAGTGCTGTGTTCTAAACATTCAAGAAGAAATAACAGCGGTCTTATATAACATAAACTGGGGGTTTTAAAGCAAAGAAAACTTTTTTAGCTCACTTTATGAGGTCACAATAACCCCAGCACCAAAACATCACAAAACCATTACAAGAAAAAGAAAACTACAGGCTGAGTTCTCTCATAAACACAAAGATAATAGTATTGGCCATCAGGCATATTTATCTAAACTAGACATTTGTTTCAGTCTGTTTTGCTGAATCCATCTAACTTGCAAGTGACCTGAGACTCCTTCGACGGCTCAAAGGATTCAAGAGCGTCAGGTGTTCTTCAAACTTGTGCATTGAGGATGCCCATACTGTTTCTGATGCCTCCAAGGAATATGTCTGCATCCCAGAAGAAAAGGCATTAAAACTCTTTTCTTGGATGAGACCCATCTTTTGGTCCAAAATTAAGAGACTAAAATGATCTCAGCCCAACTTGCTTTACACCATCTGCCTGCGTGACGATTATCTGTTGGTACAAGTGAGAGCAACGGAGAGCATTCCTTACTGTAGGGGGAGGAAAATACACAACCACACATTAGGACACACATTTGTATACAAGATATGTGGGTAACCACATGGCACCAGATCTTAATGACAAGCTAACTTTATTAAACAACCCACAGCAATGTACCATTTCAAGTTATTCTCATATAATGAACTATTGGATCAAGAGATAGCAGTCCAATGTTGCCTTTCGTGTTTACCTTTTTCAAATGTTTTCATGTGCTATTTTATTAGTCTCAATACTCCTTAAATGTGTCTACCTGGTGTGGTTCTGTTGGCAGATGCACCAGCTAGGCAAAACTACCAGCTACATACTTGATAGATTATCAAGCTAGCCTAGTTATTTTCCTAAGGTGACCAAGCATTTTAAATGAGTTTATGGATGGTCGGCTGTAGTTGCCACAGATTAAAGATTCTCAGAGCAGGATGCCTTAACCAGCAACATAAACTCTATGTAAGAGCCAGATAGAAACGTGAATGCTCTCAACCAGACCCATTACGTTAGACTCTGATCAGATGTGAGCAATTGGACCTTTGGTCTGTTCTTCTGGGTGGTACAGTGTCCCCTAAAAGCTGAGAACCACTGAGGGTCAGTGTTACCTCCCTACCCTACCTTGGTGTCTTATAGCAGGTATGACACGTGTGTGCCCCATATGCAAACATTTCCTAAGACATAAGTGACAAAGAAACAAAGAAAAGCTATGGAAAGCTAAACTGTTTCCATAATTTGACATCTTTAATGATAGAAAGTCGATTACAGTTGTTGAGTTTGGGCTGTGACATAGATAAAATCAGACGGGTTTAGATCTAATTTGTAGGAACCTCAGTGTTAATACCCCCACCCCTGTTCACCGAAGGACCTTCTCTCAACACATGTGGGCTAGAGTGATGGACCATGCCTGACCATGCCATGTTCATGACCAGCAGGAAGTCTGTTAAAAAGACAGGCTCTAAAATCTGTATTTGAAGCCTTCTACCTTCTTATTAGCTATGAGGCCTTGGGTAAGTATCAATCTTCTTGTTCTTTGATTTCCTCATATCTTTTATTTAAGGGGCTGTGAGGATTAAGTGGAAGGGTATAATATGTATATTGCATGTATAGTACATGAGTGAATGGGCTGACTGAAACACTTATGTTTAATATTCTTGGACTAGAGCTTGGCATATAGTAAACTATCAGTAAGTGTTAGCAATTGTTATTATGAGTTTTTATACTATTGAACCAGCCAAAGTGGCCTACTCATAAGTTTCATCACTGAAATCTCAAATTGAACCCTTTTAAGAGCAAGAGACAGAAATCCAAAGCTAGATTAGGCAAAGGGGGGAATTTATTAGTTTGTTTAACTGAATTATAGAAATGGTAGCCTAAGTCAATGATAAGGCCAGGGGAGGATCCTAACACATGCACAGACCCTCTTCTCCTTTCACTTTTTATAGAACCATTTTTTATAGAACACATGTACAATTAAATGTCATCATATTCAATCTCATTTTCCTCCCCCAGGCACGTGTCCACCTAACACGTGCTCCCTCCTCCTCCTTGTTGCCATTGCAGTCATTGTTCTGTACCATCTACTAAGTCCCAATGTGTGCCATCTCTCTCTCTCTCTCTCTCTCTCTCTCTCTCTCTCTCTCTCTCTCTGCTCTGGTTAGCCTTAATTGTCAACTTGACACAGCCTAGACTTATCTAAAAAAGAAAGCCTTGCTTGAGGAGTTGCCTGTATCAGACTGGCATGTGGACATGCCTTGGAGGATTATCTTGATATTACTAGACACAGGAGGGCCCACTTTAACACGGGTGGTCCCACCCTTGTGCAGACAGAACTAAGCTATATAAGAGAGCTTGCTGAGCATGCGCCTGTGAGTGAGCCAGCAAGCACCGGCCTTCTAGGGTTTCTGCTTCAAGTTACTGCATAAGCTCCTGCCCTGAGTTCCCTTACCGATAACCTGGATGCGTAAAGGAAGTAGATCCTTTCCTTCCCCGAGTTGCTTTCTGTTAAAGTGTTTATCACAGCAGTAGAAAGGGAACCAGCACACTCCCCACAGCTATCAGCTGCCAGTAGCTCCTCAGTAAGGGGTGGGTTCTAGAGGGCACCTCCCCCAAATCTATGCCTGAATTTTTGATGGCTTAACTGTCTTCGGGTCTCTGAGAGATAACCACCACTGCTTTGAATCTACCTTCATTCTATTGGACAATGGGAGCACCTTCTTTCCTGGGGTGTGGGACACAGTCACCATGAATTTCCATGTTTACAGCTTCATGCCTTTTGACTAGAGATGCTCCAGTTAAAACTTTCAAAGGGGAAGTGCTGGACTATGTGAGCCATTGCTGCCCTTGGGAGAGATTTAGATGACATGTAAGCTCTCCTGTCTACCCATCCACTAGCCAAGCCAGCAGCAGTCTCTACCTAGACGGTAACCCTGACAAATCTTCCCAAGCTGTCTGGTTCAAGTGAAGTCACCAACCATGCTAGTTGTCACGCTGGCCACTTCACAATCTGCTTCTTATTGAGGGCTCCATCTTTCATGGCTTTTGCTGAGTTTGAACCCAGGCTCAAAACAGGATATGTGTTTATTTTACCTGACAAAGTAGCCATGGCTGAAAGGCTTAGGGCTCTCGAGTATGTACTTTCTCCACGGCCCCCCAGATGGGACTGTAATTACAATTGAACTGTCTGGGTCTACCTTAAGGTGAGGAAAAGACACGTTATTTGGCTGCCGCTACCCACATCCCCTACTTCTCCCATATTTCATGTACAACTGCCTTCTGTGGAAGGGGTGTGTGTGTGTGTGTGTGTGCCTGTTGTGTGTGTGTGCCTGTTGTGTGTGTGTGCGTGTGCATGTGTGTGCACGCACGCACATTTCACAAAGTTTATACAAAAACCAAACACCTGGGTTGAGATTTTCCTAAAGGAGTCATCTGAAGTAGGTACTTCATGCCAAAATGTCACAAAGATTTATGTGCTTTCATTTGCGCATTAAATTGAGGACAGGTGGAGAACGTTCTAGCCTGAGAAAAACCGATAGCTCCTTTCTCCCTTAGAAGAGAAGTGGCTGTTATGACTACTGCTGCTAGAGAGAGAGAGAGAGAGAGAGAGAGAGAGAGAGAGAGAGAGAGAGAGAGAGAGAGAGAGAGAGAGGACTCATGGTTGAAAAGTAGTATTACAATAGTCCACTAACTATTTCTGCAATCAAGTTTCTCACAAATAGGAACCCCGTACTGGCATCTCACGGTGAGTCCTAGCTCAGACACAGCAGGCAATTCTGGACCCTCAGAGCCAATAAACAGCTGGGCCTTTTTTCAGGCCCATGGGTAAGGTCTCCGGGACCTCCACACAGTCTACTGAATGTCTTGCAAAGGAGTCAGTTACACATATGTAACCACTCACTTTTTAATTTGGTTCTCGTTTCAGACACCTTGCTAGGACCCAATATGTCTAAGAATTGTCATCACTTGGTAGGTCGCTACTCTATGCCCGTTTGGCTTGAAACCGGCCTTTCTGCGTCCTGAACCTTCGCCGGCAATAAGAGTGTGAATGCGCATGTCAGAAAGGGAGGCCTGGCCAGAGGACGAGACAGTGCCAGGCTTTTTACAATGGAGAAGGAAAGCTAACTGTGGAAAGCTGGATGGGCACACTCCCTTGCTTGTCGGAGGTATGTTGCAAATATTGAAATCATTCTGTACATTTTATCCCTCTAAGACGCAATCAGATATTTACAAACCAATGGCTGTGTTCTGAAAACTAGAATCTGATACATTGAAAGTAGAGCCATGCTAATTCACACGGAGGCACCAAGGATGCACAGTTAGTCCCTGCTACTGTATGATATCACTCAATTCTAAGCTCAAGAAGGAAATTTGAAACCTCCTTATGACTCCTTGTCTTTTCTTGTGTTAGGCAGTTAAAACAATTGACATTACCTGTCCATCATTTAAAATGACCCATGAGTGAAATGATCAGAGAGTCGGAAATGCTCAGATCACAATGGCGAAAGCTTTCCGGCAAAATACTTCATCATCCCCCGGAAAGTGTTGCAGATGTTCATGGAGCAATTCAATGTGCGATTCATAGCTGTGTGTGGACAAGATGGCTGCCGGAGGGAGCTGGAAAAAGGAAAGCGTTTTATAGGTTCAGATCAGTGTTCATAGTTCAGGAAGATAAATGCTTGCCTCTGGAGGTGAAATTCCAAAAGAATATGTACCACAGACCTGTGCACCGTAGACCTGTGCACCGTAGAACTGTGCACCATAGACCTGTGCACCATAGACCTATACACCATAGACCTGTGCACCACAGACCTGGGCACCATAGACCTGTGCACCACAGACCTGGGCACCATAGACCTGTGCACCACAGACCTGTGCACCATAGACCTATGCACCATAGACCTGTGAACCATAGACGTGTACACCGTAGACCTGACAGAACCTCTGGTTTTTCCACTCCGGGATAGTATGCCGCCTTGCACATAGACTGGAGTGCTGTGTTATAGCCTATGAAGAACACTGAAAGGAGGCCACATTTGAGTCCAAGAAAACACACATTTTTCTTATATTGCACTTGGGTTGAAGTTCTGATTAAAATTCTGCCGCTTGGTGAAAATGATTTAAGGCTACTTTATCATTGAAAAACAAAAGAATTCTATTCAGCAGTGTATGTGTGTGTTTTCACTGTTTCACCTTGGTTTTTGTGGTGCTGTGGACTGAACCTAGCACCTTGTGCATGGTTCTAGCACTAAGATAGACTATCTCTCTCACAATGATTTTTTAAAAGGATGATTTGAATGAGAGCCCTGATATACAGTCACCCATCTCCATTGTTCCTATTTATTGGGGGTATAGCTGATGTCAACATGCAAACAATTGCTTCAAAAGGTCAGTGGATAGATAGGCAATACGGTACCCTCTCACAGACACTAAATAAGTAGGGCATCTACTGGAGGGGTCAGCTCCATCCATGCGTCACATTCTCACTGGCAGCATCTCCCTGGGTGCACATGCAGGTCTCTCCATGGAGGTTTCCTCCCCTCGGATGACTCTGGCTTGTGTCAAGTTGATAACCAGCACAGAGAAATAGTCAGTGTTCCTGAGTATCTCCACCCACAGCTCCACAATGGCCAGTGGGTCCCAAACAACTACCAACATCAGAATATTTTTTTTATTTATTTATTAAAGATTTCTGTCTCTTCCCCACCACCGCCTCCCCTTTCCCTTCCCCTACCCCAATCAAGTCCCCCTCCCTCGTCAGCCCAAAGAGCCATCAGGGTTCCCTGCCCTGTGGGAAGTCCAAGGACCACCCACCTCCATCCAGGTCTAGTAAGGTGAGCATCCAAACTGCCTAGGCTCCCACAAAACCAATACGTGCAGTAGGATCAAAAACCCATTGCCATTGTTCTTGAGTTCTCAGCAGTCCTCATTGTCCACTATGTTCAGCGAGACCAGTTTTGACCCAGGCTTTTTCAGACCCAGGCCAGCTGGCCTTGGTGAGTTCCCGATAGAACATCCCCATTGTCTCAGTGTGTGGGTGCACCCCTCGCGGTCCTGAGTTCCTTGCTCATGTTCGCTCTCCTTCTGCTCCTGATTTGGACCTTGAGATTTCAGTCCGGTGCTCCAATGTGGGTCTCTGTCTCTGTCTCCTTTCATCGCCTGATGAAGGTTAATATTCAGGAGGATGCCTATATGTTTTTCTTTGGGTTCTCCTTCTTATTTAGCTTCTCTAAGAACCCGAATTATAGGCTCAATGTCCTTTATTTATGGCTAGAAACCAAATATGAGTGAGTACATCCCATGTTCCTCTTTTTGGGTCTGGCTTACCTCACTCAGGATAGTGTTTTCTATTTCCATCCATTTGCCTGCAAACTTCAAGAAGTCCTTGTTTTTTACTGCTGAGTAGTACTCTAATATGTATATATTCCATACTTTCTTCATCCATTCTTCAATTGAGGGGCATCTAGGTTGTTTCCAGGTTCTGGCTATTACAAACAATGCTGCTATGAACATAGTAGAGCATATATTTTTGTTGCATGATAAGGCCTCTCTTGGGTATATTCCCAAGAGTGGTATTGCTGGGTCCATGGGTAGGTTGATCCCAAATTTTCTGAGAAACCGCCACACTGCTTTCCAGAGTGGTTGTACAAGTTTGCATTCCCACCAGCAATGGATAAGTGTACCCCTTTCTCCACAACCTCTCCAGCATAGGCTATCATTGGTGTTTTTGATTTTAGCCATTCTGACAGGTGTAAGATGGTATCTTAAAGTTGTCTTGATTTGCATTTCCCTGATCGCTAAGGAAGTTGAGCATGACCTTAGGTGTCTTTTGGCCATTTGAACTTCTTCTGTTGAGAGTTCTCTGTTCAGCTCAGTGCCCCATTTTATAATTGGGTTGATTAGCCTTTTATGGTCTAGTTTCTTGAGTTCTTTATATATTTTGGAGATCAGACTTTTGTCAGTTGCGGGGTTGGTGAAGATTTTCTCCCAGTCAGTGGTAACAAACCCTACAATGACTTCAGGTAATTAAAACAAGAACTAAGCTAGCACTGGCTCTGTATCCCACACTCAACCCCTCCAGTCTGTTCTCTTCACTAAGGTGTTGGCACAAAGAGACATGGTTTCGGTTGATGTTGTTGTCAATGGTGGTGGTAGTGATGATGATGGTGAGGTTTCTGTTTGGTTTATGATTATATAACAGTAAAGAGCGGAACTAGAACTCAAATGACACCACTTAGCCATGAGACAATTTATACCTCCTAAATAGCCACGTGTGTATGTTACCTTGGAGACCTTGAACAGTGTTTCCGTTTCTCCTACTGATACGAATCTGTACCCAGAGATACTGGAAATGTTTCCACACAGTTGATGTAACCGGGTTTGAGAAGGAAGCTGAAGGGCTGAGAGGTTCAGGCAGGCAGTCATTGAAGGTACTTTCTTCTTCATCCACCATCAAGAGACTGCATGAGTAGGGTCTTCCTAGAGGTACACAGATGAGAAGAAAGTTCTAGAAGGCATCCAGCTATAACTGGAGGATCTAGAATGGTACTGCCAATGGTTGCTGCCCACAGAGGCATGCAATAATTGTTCCTAGTGGGTACTCGATGTCTCTGTCTAGTCCACCTTCATGCCAGTATCTGATGGTGGGCATTAAAGTTTGCCAACCAGGCAAACCTGTTACTGCAAATCCCTGACCCCATCCATATAGAACAGAGACAAACCTCCACCGACAGGTGCAGCACTGTAAATCTTTCCTCCTGGGAAGAAGGTATTCTCTGTCCATGCACAAAGCACTAGGCACAAGCTGCTTGACTCTAAGGGGCATAGTTTTCAAACAAGATATAATTTTCAGGTGGCATAAAGGCCTTCAATGTAGGTAGACACTTATACCAACAAATTCGCCAGGAGCAAGGCTAGAAAATGGATTACTGGATTTCCATGTCCCATCTCATGCCTAGGTGGGTGTGGTCCCACTTGGCCAAGAGAAACAACTATAGAAAGGATTCCTCTCTTCTGCACTCAAGCTGGGCTGGTGTTTATTAGATATTTTGGGATGGTGTACCAGCCAGGAAGATATCTAACTGGTCAGAGACCAAATACTTTTCTCCCTGATGTGAAAGTTATCACAATCTTGTGGAGCTACACATACACACACACACACACACACACACACACACCTACATCTCCATCATTCCAGCATGGACATTGTTTGGGGGCTCTCTAGAGAGAATGGAGCATTTGTTTATCCTCTGAAGCCTGGCTCAAGTCCCGTCTCCTCTGGGCAGACTCTGATTTTCTTCAAACAGACACCCCCATCCATCCCCCGCTTCACCTTCTGTCTTCCCTTTCCTTATACTCTGCCTTTTATTACTGTTGATTGAAGACCCGATGTCCCAGCTGGGAGAGCAGAGCAGAGTGGGGGGAGCTGGGAAGCTCATAGATCTTAATGGTTCCAGCTTTACACAGTATCCGAGTATAGCCTTTCATGAGGTCAATACCCATCAAATGCTTCCCTAGAAAACAAAATAACCCATGAATGAATGGGGCCATGAAGTCGCATATTCGGGATGAATACATGTAAGATGCTTTACTCTGAGGAGTTCATATGTTCAACCCACTGCTGTCCGGAGCCTCTAGGCTCTCCTTCCAATCCTTTAACCCCACCCTTCACTGTAAGAAAAGAAGGAAGGTCACCAATGGGAAGAAATGGTGAAACATAAAACTTGAAATTTACTGCCGTCAAGATGGGAGGTGTTGAGTCAAAAGCCTACAGATGCGGTTTTGTTTTCTCTTTACAGAATAAGCAATACAAATGATTTCTTACTCTTCCCTACTCCCTGAATATGGTTAGTGTACCCAGAGGGTCCACTGTGTCTGATAGCTTGGTCCACAAGGAATAGTCCTGGTGGAACCATTATGAGGTGTGGCCTCATAGGAAGGCTGCGCCATGAAGGATATAACTTCTTTATGCGACCCTGGGTTCTCTCATAAGGCCCAGAACAGAAGAACTCATCCTGGCTACACCTAACCTTTATCAAGGATGTGACCTTGAATGTAACTACTTGCTTCTACAGGTGCATCCACCTGGAGGTGCCTCCTCTACTGCCCACCCGGAAATCAATCCAACAGGACAGGCAACTTCTAAACCTAGTGGCTAAATGAATCTTGTCTCTGAGCTGCCTCCTACACTTGATTGTAATGTCACAAAGTCAAATCACGCTGTCTCCCTCCTTCCTGTTTCCTGTCCCTCTCTGGCTTGTTCAGCATCCCTTCCTTCTTTCCTTGCTGATTTTAGAGACACGGTATCAAGCTGGTCACCAACTCACTAAGTAGCCAAGGATGACCTTGAACTTCTGATCCTTCTATCACTGCCTGTCAAGTGCCAGAATTACAGGTGTGCAGAACTGTATCCAGTTTGTGTGGTGGCTATGATCAAGTCCAGGACCCCACATCTGCTTAGTAGAACCCTCCAAGAAAACTACATCCTCAGTCCCTCATCATAATTTTATTACTACTTTCTAAGTATCCCAATTACCTAACTTTTATAACAGAAAACAGCCTCTTCTCTGCTGATGCCTTCCAGGGAATAGGATTCTGTTACTACCTTTTTCTAGAGAAGGCCAAGTGCTAGGGGTAACCCCGCCTTTAGTGGATGTAGCATGACAGAGCAGGACTCTGTCCTGGGACCTTGAGAGTTGGTCTCACAGTTTAAGGTCAAGAGGTCTCTAGATCAGCCTTGCATACTAGTCCCTGGTGCTCACACCTTCCCAGCCCACTATTATCCCTCCATGATCTTTCCGGCTTCCCCTTTCTCCCTCTATGACCTCTCCACCCTCCTTTTCCCCCTCTATGACCTTTCCAGCCTGCTTATTTCCCTCTCTATGCATCCCCCCCCCCATAGACAATGAATTCCCCCAACCCTTCAGTTTACTAAGACCTATTCCACTGCTAGCAGCTGACTCTGTAACCAGGAAGTGTTTGCGGAGGAAATGTTCTGTGACGTTCTGGTAGAACACGCCTGGCGTGCTTTCAACCATGGCAAGAAAGAGTATGACAATAAGTGGAAACCCCACATCTTGCAGTGCACAGCCGTGCCTCTGGTGAAGCCATTTTCTGCCAATCTGAACGTAGTGACTCTTTAAGCTACCTGCCTAGCTTGGTAGGTGTTTCTTTCTAACAGCTTAAGAGCTGGCTCCAGAGAAAACACTTCTCACGTACTCAAGAGCTACTTCTGCTGTTTTCTCAAGGACAAGAAGCTTCCACATCGTGTTGCCACGCTCCAGTTTATTCACTGAAGATAATTGTTTTGTTTCCTAATGAGCCATACTTTCTCACTCGGTCCTCTGGGGAAAGCTCCATTACTATGACTTAACTACCTTTTGGGGGATATTGAAAATGACTCCATTCAATTGGCTCTCCCTGGGTAAAGTAGCCAAATCCAAGCTTCAGAGCTCCAACCCAAATATATCTCTCTCTCTCTCTCTCTCTCTCTCTCTCTCTCTCTCTCTCTCTCTCTCTCTCTCTCTCTTTCTCTCTCTCTATTCTTATACACATAATTACATGTGATTAACGGTGACACACAAAATTTCCAGAAATAAAAACAGAAACCTTTGTTCAAAATGTTATCCAATCCAGAAAAAAACATACACAGGCAACAGACAGATGTCACCAACATGGGATGAGTGAGGTTAGAAAATGTTTGCTAAATAAGGACATCTTCTCTGTCTCCCAAATTTCATAAAGGATGGGGACTCAGGTTAGGCTTCGGCCATGGCCAGGGATGAAAAGGAAGCTCACAGCGGGGCCCCAATTTTTGTTGCTATTCCAGTGATTCTGTGGCTCAAACCTCCTGCAGTCAGAGCTCCACTGAAGAGCAAGCTGGAGGTTCTGAGCTAGATGGGGGCCAAAACATGGAGGATCTTACAGAAAAATGCAAAATAAGCAACACAGTAAAATTTGGGCAGGTATTCAGTGTCCCAGGGCTGAGGGATCCGCACCTCGGCACTGGTCCTCTGGGGAAGGTAGAGGTGGATGGTAGGGGTATCCTGATGCCTTCTAAAGGAAGGTTAAGCACTCAAACATTAAACTCTTGTATGTTATCTGAAGTTGTGATCTGCTAAGGTTTTCTCATCCCGGGTAATAATAACTGTGCACAATTATCAGCTCTAAATAGCAAGCTGTTGCTGAAGGAATCTGGGCTAAAACACCAGCTATGGTGATGTGAGAACTTCAGGGTAGCACCCGCGTTCTTTGGGTGATCCTAAGCCATATTCTCTCCTATCATCACCCTGTCCAAAGGGAGCTGGTGGCCCTATGGCTGCAAAGGGACAGTCTTCTGGGGAACCCTTTGCTTTAGAGGTGTCCACGCCTACCTTCCAGGGAAGCAGGCCCAGGAAGAGCTTCTGTCTGCAATGCAGGACCTTTGGTGAAGACCCTGCAAGTCTCTTTTGCAGCCTCTTTCACACACCTGCGGTCCAGCCTCCACCTGCTTCTAGACCTTCTTCTCTGTCCCTCATCAGGCCCACTGTTCCTTTGCTTCAATGTTCAGCCCGTGGCCAGCTCCTACTCTCTTAGATTTTCACTCGGATGTCAGCCTCCATGGATAACATGTGCCTAGAGACTCAGATAATTCCTACTTTGTTATAATTGTCCTTCAGGGGTCAAATGTGGGCTTCTTGCTTTTTAAATAAAGATTTGTTAGTATGAAAAGATACCTTTTGTTTACACATTCGTGACCTTGTGCCTGTTTCCCCCTTGAAATGGCAGGATCAAGTAACTATAATAATAGTCATAGCCTACAAAGTCAAATTGAGTTCTTCATTAGCCATTAACAGTAGAGGGTTTCTGAACCCTCATCTGTGGACTCCACACATACGTTAACTATTTTTCTTACTTCTTATTTGCAAGCAAGCTGATAGGTTCAGGCATGCAGGGACCCTGCCTATATATCCAAGTTTTCATCTAGCTAATTGCCTAGCACAGATGTTCCATGGCCCTGTGCTAAGCATGGATTTTTTCCCCATTATCCAGATGGAAATGTTGAGAAACTGTACCTCTGTTAAAGAGGCCTCTCCAGAACCAAGATATCATGTCTCTTGGTTTAGAAGGATTTACTTATTTATAATTATGTAAATACATATAATATATAATATTGTATATATGAATATATTTGTATGACACCTGTATATGTGCATATATCATATATGTGTGGTATGTATATGACATATACAAGATATATGTGATACATATATGTGTGTGTGATATATATTATGTATGTACAATATATGTGTATATTATATAATGTGTCTGAATCTTGTATGTAATATTAAATGTAATGTGTGTTTGTATATTTTTTCCTTTTTTATTGAGCTCTACATTTTTCTCTGCTCCCCTCCCTGCATCTCCCCTCCTCCCTTCAGCCCCCCCCAATGTCCCCATGCTCCCAATTTACTAGGGAGATCTTGTCTTTTTCTACTTCCCATATAGATTAGATCTATGTAAGTCTCTCTTAGTGTCCACATTGTTGTCCAAGTTCTCTGAAATTGTGATTTGTAGGCTGGTTTTCTTTGCTTTATGTTTAAAAACCACTTATGACTGAATACATGTAATAATTGTTTTTCTGTGTCTGGGTTACCTCACTCAAAATAATGTTTTCTAGCTCCATCCATTTTCCTGCAAAATTCAAGGTGTCGTTATTTTTTTCTGCTGTGTAGTACTCCATTGTGTAAATTTATCACATTTTCTTTATCCATTCTTTGGTTGAAGGGCATTTAGGTTGTTTCCAGGTCCTGGCTATGACAAACAATGCTGATATGAACATAGTCGAGTTATTGGTGGCTATTGTGGCTATTAAATGTAGTGTGTGTTTGTATATTTTATACAACATATAATATATATAATATATATGGGTGGTATGTGTACCTTCTATCTGTGGAAGCTGTTTTAGATCCTCTTGACTTGATTGTAGGTAGTAATGAGCTTTCTCTAAAGCAGGTACTGGGGAGCAAACTTAGGCCCTCTTTAATAACAGTTACGTTTTTAGCCACTAAGCCATCTTTCCAGTCCCATTATTTTTGATTTCTTGAGGCCATTTATGCAGAATGGTTAGGTGAGTCTGTAGTGATAGGATCGGCGAGACTGCGTCCCTGGCATCCGGCCGCCCACATGGCTAGCTTATGCCCGAAATAATTACACAGAAACTGTATTCTTTTAAACACTGCCTGGCCCGTTATCTGTAGCCTCTTATTGGCTAGCTCTTACATATTAATCTAACCCATTTCTAATAATCTGTGTAGCCCACGAGCTGGCTTACCAGAGAAGATCTTAACCTGCGTCTGTCTGGAGTGGGAGAATCATGGCGACTCCTTGACTCAGCTTCTTTCTCCCAGCATCCTGTTCTGTTTTCTCCACCTACCTAAGGGTTGGCCTATCAAATGGGCCTAGGCAGTTTCTTTATTAATAAGAAATCACTCCCACATCAGTGAGTCTGTCTCTACACTGGAATGTCAGTATCAAGAGCCACCAACCATCTTCCTGTCTTGTTCAATATGATGCCGTTAGCATCCAAACAGTGCTACCCATGGGATAGCCATCTCCCACGACAGTAGCTTCTGAGACTGCCCAGGGCTGCACTCTGACATACACACTACCACTAGGAACCAGCATACACCTGCATCTCAAAACAACATAGCCATGCGCCAATTACCACATCACCATAGAGTCCTCTGGCTCTGGTAATCCTGTACTTTTGCCCGCTGGGAACCTATTCCACTAAAATTTTTAAAAATAAAAGCCTTCTCCTATGTACCTGTGACCAGTGAACTTGCCTGGTGGGAGTTTCACTTGTGCTACGTCAGCCTATTTTCCCTTTACAGGTGAGATGAGGAGAAAAAAAAAAAAACAATGAAGGAAAACAATTATAAAATATCATAACTCTCCCCCTCGGGCTGGGTGCTAAATTCAGTTCCACTGTGTCTACAAGATACATGGAAACACAAAGATCAAAGATCAACTTTCCAAGACTGTTTTAAGACCACCACAGATGTTGCACATCAGAATTTGTACAAGATGATGCACTGCTGGTCCATGAGGAGCTGCCCCTACCAATTTCAGCACTGGCAGCAATGAATTTCAAATGGATTTAGTGTTCAAATAACTAGTATGGCATAGCATCAAGTAGCCATCATAGTATCTAGAATAATCGTAGTTAACGATGGAGCTTGACATACCTAATTGCAAATCATAGTTCTGTCACTAACTAGCTGTCTCGTCACAGGCAAGTGATCCCTGCCCTTGCTGCTGTCATTGTAGCTAATGGTTCCGTTCTCAAAAAACTCCTGGAAAATCTTTCTTCAAATTGCATATCTGGAAAGTGAGGTATGGCTTGGAATAAGAGGTGGATGGAACTCCTGATAAACACCTTAGGACCCACTCTCTAAACCATCTTCAAGTGAGGACACTAACACACCTTCCAGAAATAGTACGTTTCAACAATGGCTAGGATTATAAACACTAATAATCATTTTATATATAATATATTGTTAATAATAATATAGTAAACAAAAGGCAAAATGAGCTCAAAATATCAGCAGCTATCCCAATATGCGAAGAGAAGAAAATCAGAGACTGGAGTGTCTATTAAAATAGGAACGCTCTCACCAGTCAATGGCAGTCAGTCAATTAACCCCAGTAGACCGCTCTACTGTCCCGCTCACTACCCTGGAAGTTGTGATTGGGTGGAGCGGCCTGTGGGAAGGAAGGATGGGGTGCACCCAAACATGGCCCCCTCTGAAGGACCCCTTTCCTTCCACTGGAAGAGGAAGTCACGGCCATGAAGGAAGCTGTCTGAAATCACAAGCCTGTCTTACCCAAGGTTCTTTGGATCCCGAGAAAAACTCCTGTATTTTTAGTGTTCCCTTGTCCTGATCAATCTCATCACTAACATTGTGGATGTAGTGGTAGGCATTAGTACTTTTTTTCTCCATCCTCGGGGTCCACCTTAGTCTCTCTGGCTGTGGTGACACCTCTGGTTTGTGTTCACAAGTGGAGCAAAGGAAAACTATGGCCGGGTCACATGCCTAATCAGCCTGTCTTTCTCATTCACGCTGCCATAAGCCGTTTTTATTAATACATTTAGTCAGCGTGAGGATTATGATTAGATACTCCTGCATCTAAAACTTCATCCTGAGGATAAGGCAAGCAGGAATTTGCTTCCAAAGCAATTTACTGTTGCTACTTTTAATAATTGAAGGTTTTAGTGCAGTTGCAGAGATTTCTCTTTAAGCTTCCTGATAATCCCGGCAAAGTCCACCTCAGAAAAGAAAGGGCAGCAGCCCTCCTGCCTCACACCATGTTCCTGCCACAAGGGTACTGGCTGGGTCCCGCTTGCCTGAAGACTGGCTCACAAAAAGAGAGCGAACTGTGGGTCCCACACAGACCCTCCTGTGGAACCAGGAAGTGAGCAGCACGTTGAAAACTTCGCCTGCCTTTCTGCCTCCTTGCCCTTTCTGAGCATCTTAATGTTAGGTTGGGCTGAAGCCATTCGTAACCAAAGCAGGGAAGGGAACCACAAACTGTAGGCTGCGAAAGCGCTTCCCCGAGGGCACTGCCACCGAGACTGGGTATCTCGTCAAGGCAGAGCATAACACTGTTTGGGCCACCAACCCCTCACAGCCTGACAAATATGGGGAGGGGTGGGAATTCCAAAAGCAAACACAAACCTCTCTGGGGTGTAAACTTAGCAGCACCAAGAAGTACTTTTCAAGGTTCCGACCCTGGACAGGGCAGGATTCAGTGCACATTTTCTGAAGGGGCGCAGCTCCCACAGGCAGTCAGAACGGAGCTGTCTGTTGCCAGAAACCATTCATCAGACTCCAGAAGAGGCTGTCAGCTCAGCCTCCAGGCCTCCAGCCAGCCTGTCAGGATCCAGGCAAGCGGCCAGAGTGTCAGGGGCTGCGGCTGGTAGGCAACCAGGACTTTGATGTCTAAGGGTTGGCCAGCTGGTATGCGAGGGTGGCCCAAAGGCTCTGAAACCATATACCCAGTTCAGAGGGCAGAGCTTGTGAAACAAGCTGGCCCTGAGAATGTCTCTAACAAAGATGGAGGTAGGCATCTTATATTGTTAAAGAATTGTTCGAATTATTTCAGTATTTGTTTTGATTTAAATTTCCATTACACATGCTTTTCATTATGCAACCCAATTAGTATATAGAAGAGTTTTTTCTCCTTAAAATGTTTAAATGAACGTAATTGTTCAATTTGGAAAGATTACAATGCTTTTATTTAATTAACACTGCAATAAATACATCTCTCTGTAATGAACCCCATACTTTTGGGCCATTAACCATTCAATAAATTTGCAATATGGAAGGTTCTATATGCAGAAGATAAATAAAGCTATTTCCCCGAAATGTATGAGCGTGAGGATGCTGAGCAGCAAATTGCAGCATTTTGCTTCTCATCCCTGAGAGCTACACCTTAACTACAAACAGATGCGCCTGCAACAGACACCATCATTTCCACTGCTGTTTCGAACAGGAGGTGCACTGGACAGTAAAGAAAACTTCAATAGCATTGAGGCTGGGTGTTCTCCTTGGCCCCTTCCCATTGAGAGGTTCTTCCAACATTTGTTCAAAAGGCTCATCTGTCACGTGCCTTAGCAAACCTGGCCTCGGCCTTCTGTTCAAAACAAACAAACATACATACATACATACATACATACATACATACATACATACATACATACCAGCCAACAGCCAGCCTTCGCAAGCCAGCACATTCTCCTAGAACAGTGGTTCTTCACCTTCCTAATGCTGTGACCCTTTAATACAGTCCTCATGTTGTGATGACCCCAACCATAGAATTATTTTGTTGCTACTTCATAACTGTAATTTTGCTACTGTTACGCAATAGCAATGTAAATCTCTGATGCGCAGACTATCTGATGTGTGTCCTCGGTTGTCTTGGTTGAGAACTGCCATCCTAGAAGCGTAGAATTAAAGCCATTCTCTTTACTAGATGTTTTGTGATGTAGGACCATCCGCAGACCTCACAGCAAGCAAGGACATGTCCTCCCGTGACAACCAACTCCCAGCCTTGTGTCCCCTCCTTCTCCCAGCACATCAGTTCCAGCTGAAAAGAGTAACCACCTTCTTCACGTCCCGTGTTCACTTCCCACACTCAACTCCACCTAGCATGGAGCCCACAGCTGGTGCCTGCCTTTAAATGAAGCTCAGAAAAAGCTAATTAGAGCACAAAGAACCCAAGAGCTCAGATGAGAATGGAATTTTCTTTCATGCTTCCTGCACCTTATTAATATGTAGCCGCTCTCAGACGGTAAAGGAATCTGGACGCCTTGGTTCTCAAACACAATACAATTTTACACAAATTGTTCTGAGCTTGGAAATAGACCTTCCTTTGAGTGGAACTCGAATGAAGGGCATAGCCCTTTTACTAGAAAGACTAACCCTTGCTAGGAAGGTTGGCATTTCTCTGTAAAGAAAGAAAAAAAATACAAGCACTAACAGCAAAAGAGAAGGAACTGGGGGGGGGAGTGTGGACATGCATTGTTGTCACATGTGTACAAGGTGTTAAAAGTAGAAGATGCTTCCAACCACCTTGAGGTGCCACCAGTGCCACCCGCAGCAGTTCTGAACACCCGTAAGTTGGACAAGTCAAAGGTTCCTTCATGGAACCTAGCACCTGGTGGAAGGATGCTAGCAATGAGGAGGCTTGGCATTGGTGGGTATGACCAAGTTTCAGGTATTTGGGTTTGCAACCTAGTTTAGGCAGCCCTGGATGTTACCCTGTCATGAAATGCAGAACATATGATTGGAGCTAGGAAGCCACAAAGTGTGAAACATATTCTGACTGGAGCCAAGGAAGCAGGCTGGGCCGGAGGTGAGGATGGCTGAGCACCCGTGTGTGTGTGTGTGCTGTAAAATCATACACCTGATAAATTCTCCATCACTTCTAAACAGGTTCATTGGAGGAGGTTTCCACTGAATAATTCAAGCACGGTCTAGAAAGGGCTAAACCCCGTGAGACACAGTGTGAGCAAGCTTGAAGGAAAGGAGCCAAAAGATTTACAAAAATCCACTGCCTGCGATGGATGACAAGGTGGATTGAGAGACACTAAGGAACCCATAGTACTAAAATGGGAACATTGAACTTTTGGAAACCGTTGGGAAGAGCTTTGGAATCAGAAGGATCTAGCAATGTGCTCTTGGGCTGAGATAACAATTTTGGTGCCTGGTTCATGCACCCTACTAATATTAGTGACCATAATATCAAAATGATGAATAGTTAAAACACAGTGTGAGCCCTGAAAACAAGGGGTGTTATTGAGTGTTCACTGTGTGCCAGATACCCTGCACTATACAGAGGAGGGAACCAACAAGATAATAAGAGGGGCCCAAGCATGGAGGATCCAAGTGGAGCCGGAGGAGCTCCGACTGCTCCCTGGGTTTTCCCTCCACGGGTACCTGGGAAGCTCTTTCCTTTACGTTTCCTTCATATTCTATTCCTGTGATTTGGTCCTGTCTCAAAGCAATGCCACGAAGATCACAGACAGCTGCTCCTCTTTAGCCCTTTCCTCCCTGTGTATCAGGACAGACAGTGCAACACAACCACTCAACAGCTTCCCTTGTATTTAACCAGCCACATTTTATTTGTATGGCAAACGGATTTCAGGAATGGGAGACCAAAATCTATGGTGCTTGCAGGATCAGATCTGGCTTAGTTCCCGTCAGCTATGTACTAGCTGAGTATCTTAGAAAGTGTTATTCAACTTCTCACTAATAGAGTATAAAAAGCTATACATAATAGCAATGATTTATATTTTCACAAAGTTACTATGAGATGTATGCTAGATAGTCAAACTTACCTAAACTAGGTAACACATAGTAAATGCAAAGGATTTGACAGACACTAAATGATTCTAGTTCCTAGACCACAAATTTAAAGAAAATCTAAACAATTCAACTGATCACTTAAGGAGAATATTGCAAATGCTGTTCTTTTTTTTTTTTTTTATTTTTTTTTTTTTTTTTTTTTTTTTTTTGCTGACTGTTATATTATTTCCTAGATCTTGTAGCCAAATACCTGGCAAAAAGCAATTTAAGGCAAGAAGGGTGGATGCTAGCCTACAGTTTCAAATCACACAATTGGTCTTAACAGGAAGAGGACGGTGACAGCAGCCTGAAGAGGATGGCTCCATCACTCTAACAATCAGGAAGCAGAGTAAACAGACAGAAAGGTGAGCAGACTCCCAAGCTTCAAGGTCCATCCCCAGAGACCCATTAAGTACAGCAACATGTTACCTTCTTAATATTTCACAATCTTCCATAACAGTACCACCAGCTGGGGTCCAAGGGTTCCAGCACACGAGACCGAGGAAGTATTTTACGTTCCAATCACAAATAGTACCTAATGTGTCCTGGACTCTACTCTGAGTACTTGGAATAGAGAGGTGAAGTTTTTATCCTGATCCTATACTGTTTTAGACTAAGTGGTAATTTGTGGGGGTGGGCTGTCTAAAATAAATAAGTAGACAAAAATACATTTATATCTGTGAAAAGGGGGAGGAAAGACTTAAGAGTTGAGTGCAGGGTGAGGGCCAGTCACAGTCAGCTTTGAACTGAGGTCTGGATTTAGGAGAGGGTCACTTGCTGCAATAGCTATGACATAGCAAGAGGTCAACAAACAACAATGAAGTTTAAGTATGGGTTGTCCAGCTCACCCTCCAAGGGTCCAGTGTGGACCCAGATGTATTTGTTCCAGCAACATTTATACATTTACAGTGACCTTCCAGCCCCAGAAGAGACAATAACATTGGTTTAGGGTCAAAGGAGCTTGCGTTCTTTCTGCACTGCAGAGCCTCTGTTGAAGAAGAGGCTGGTGATCTTTTCTAGACCTCAGAGCACTCCAGTCATCAGACCTCCTTTCACAGAAGATAAAGATTGAGTTGAAAATGTGAAAGAACGGCAGGATTGGCTCCAGGTGAGAGAAATGGGGAAGAACCACTGGAAATGGGGAGAAACCAGGTATGGCCATGGAGACAGAGGCAATCCAGCCTTTGGCGGAGGGTATTGTAGATGAGGAAGTTCAAAATCCTAACTTAAGGCCCTCTTCTGTAACTTTTGGCAGTGTGATCTCCTTGCTAGGTGTTCACAAGCCACATGTAAAGTAAGGCTAATAATCCCTACCTTCCAATGACCTGCTGAGATGGCTTTACATGGCATTATGACACACACAGGAAAGGGTAACGTCGTCATTCACTGGCTAGTCTTTCTAGCTTACAATAATTGAAAATGCTGTGCTGCTTTCGATCTCACTACAGAGTGAAATGTTTCCCTAGACATAAAGGTACAGAACAATCTGAAGCAAGATTATGCATACACACGAGACAGAGCTAAATCGGGTAGACAGAGCTAAGTAGTAGATAGTTGTCGTTATTTTTGTTTGTCTTGGTCTGGTGTAGAAATTCATTCTGAATCCTCACATCGCACCAAGTTCTGCCAGGCATGAAGATGAAAGGGAGCCTCCCGTCTCGGAGGACCGCCTCTTAGCACTGCCTTCCTCGTGTTATTTGACTTGATCATTTTTTTTTACATGTCTTTACATCCTCAGCCACAGATAATTTTAGGAACAATCCAGGATGTAACCAGATAGCTGCTTTGAGAAATAGAAGGATGAGAAGGTCATCCAAGAGAAACCCAAGAATCTTCCAGAAACATAAACTCTTGGCCAATTAAAAACCAAAGCTGAATAATCTGGCGTTTTCATAGCTGGACTGACCTTCTCTTTCCTTTGCAAACCTGCCCTCCCCATCGTCTCAGACTCCGTTTCTTTATGAGCAATGACGGGGCTCTCATGAGCTGGGATAGAATTTCCTCTGGGAGGTCGTCTGTGAAAGCCCGCTTTCCCCCAGTAACAAACCAGGCTCTTCACATTTGCACGGTTTCTAAAGGGCATTCCTGTCGCTTAGATCAGAACAGCATGACAAACAAGATGGCTATCCCAGTGCTTATTACAGAGTTGAGGAAACTAATAGAAAGACTGGTGAGAATTCTTCAATAGACCCCGACAAGGAAATCCAGAAGACCAGACCCCAAATACTACATTGAGCAATTGGGAAGATACTCTCCCCAGACTTCACCTCTTTCTTCTTTCTCTTACCGGCTTTCTATTTGACTATTTTCCCTTATCTCCCATTCTCTGAACATGGCTTGTCGATTACACTTTCCCTCTTGTTTTCATTTGTGTTGGTCTGAGCACAAATCTACGTTGCACAGCCCATGAAACTTCTTGCAGATCTTGCCTGCTCTCGGCTCACTCATTCCCTCTGTGTGTATCTCTGTGTGTGTGTCTCTTTCTGGATGTCTCTCTCTCTCTCTCTCTCTCTCTCTCTCTCTCTCTCTCTCTCTCTCTCTCTCTCTCTCTCTCATTTATAATGTCTGACCATGGAATACACACACACTTTACCACATACAACTGCAGGGGACAACAATCATTTCTCTTCTTGGTACCTATCAGCTCTTCTCAGGAAATTTCAGGCCAGTTTTCATGGAGAGGATCATCTCTCTTGTCTCCTTTTATCTCATGTCTCAGGTTTGATGGGTCTGTACGGAAAGATCCTTTTTTTTTATACAGGCTGTAGGAATTGTCTCTCAGATGAACACATGAACCAAGATAGGCAATGAAAGAACCTTGGAGCTTCTCTGCTGGATTTTGAAGCTAGCAGGGTGCATCTATACTTGCCTAGGGCTGTCTTTCCCGTCTCATGGGAGCAAAGTACTTGGGGAAAAACTAGCAGAGTAGTCATCAGAGATAAGGACTTAGGATAAATCACTAAGAGTTCTATTTGAGCACCTGGATCCGGTCATGGCTGAAATGAGACTATTTGTTGTAGGAGGGAGCCACTTGTTGGTTCCCAGCTGCCTGGAAGTTCAGACCCAAATAATCACACAGAAACTGCATTAATAAAATCACTGCTTGGCCCATTAGCTCTAGCTTCTTATTGACTAACTCTTACATATTAATTTAATCCATTTCTATTAATCTATGTATTGCCATGAGGCTATGGCTTACTGGGAAAAGTTCCAGCTGGCTCCAGCAGGGCTACATAGCTTCTTTCTGACTCCAACTCCTTTCTCCCAATATTCTGTTTAGTTTTCCCAGCTGAGCTCTGTTCCCCTATAGCTCTGCTATAGTCTCAAAGCCGTTCTTTTATTAACCAATGGTATTCACAGCATACAGAGGGAAATCCCACATCACCTCTCCTTTTCTGTTTAAATAAAAAAGGTTTTAACTTTAACATAGTAAAATTACATATAATAAAACAGTTATCGAGCAATAATTACAGTTACAATATTTATATCTACTTTATCTTTTATCATAACTAAGGAAAACTATATTATTATTATCTACTTTTCAACTCCATCAAAGACTCCAGAAAAACATAATATTACCTAAGAAAACAGGAAGTGCATTGTAAGCAACTTCCAAAACTCTAAAAATGACAGAGACATCTCACTGCCTGATAGTCACCCAAAGTTCTTCTGTACTTTTGGGGCATCCCTCTTCAGCCTACAGGCCCATCATATCCAGCAGACTTTTTCATGAAGCAGGAAATTTCAAAGACAGTTCTGCCTATATTGGCAGCTTGTGAGTCATTTTCTTCTGTGTCTACAGAATGTCTAGTGTACTTTTACATGAAGCAGGAACCCCAAAGGATCATCTCACCATTAGGCAAGTTCAGCAGTATGTGAGGGTCTTACATGTCCAATTCACATAACATACCATCAAGCAGTCCATGCAAGAACAGTTTCTTGCCCAAATGGCTAACAAACTCCATAAGGAACCTCTTCGATGTCCATATTTTTCTTGAAGTAGCTTGGTGCTGCCAAGAGCAAATGTGTCTCACTGTCATGAAATATCCTAAATTCTTAAAAACACTTTAAATGCCATATTCTGAAGGTCTATGAAAGAGTTTGAGAATCCCTATCCATCTGAAACATATCTCTGTACATCTAGAAAACCTAACCAACATGACTACAAGCCTGGCTATTATAGATGACTATCTATTAACCTATATTTCTTTATTATACTTTACACTTTTAAATGAGCTGCACAAATACAATATCTAAATCAAGAGCAGACATATACATAAAACAAAATTGAACTTAAATTTGTATCAATAATCCAAGACCAGTATCTTGAAAATACCTTGGCTTCAAAATTGAAGTCAAAAAATATGTTACTTTGGAGAAGAAATTTTGTTTTTGTTTTCACAGAAAATGAGAGGCTGTGGATTTATTCAGAGTTAAGAAAAATCCAGTTTGATCAAGGAAGACCACCGGAGAAATCTCCGACAGAAATAGATGGCCCAGATGTCTGAGTTCTTCATCCAGAACAGATTCAAGACTGCTGCCTGAAATGACCAAGACTCAGGATACTTCAGTCAGGATTTGATCAGAACTCTAAATTTTCTTTAGGTCCCCATAAGAATATCAGCGCCCCCAACCAGCTGGAAGTAACCTCAAATACTACGCCCACATTGCCAAAATATGGACTATGGATATTTTCTTTTGTTTCTTTTTTTAAAAAAGAGGGGGAAGTGGTGTGGGAGAATTGTCTGTATTCTGTCAATCATGTTTTAAATAAACGCTGATTGGCCAGGCAAAAAGTATAGGTGGGAAAACCAGACAGGAAATAGAAATGATGTAGGGAGAACAGGAGAATTCTGGGAAAGAGGAAGTTGATTCCTCCCACTCCTGCCCACACCACCAAAGCAGCAGGATGTAATCTGCCTCACTGAAAAAAGGTACTGAGCCACATGGCTAACATAGATCAGAAAAATTGATTAATCAAGATGTGAGAGTTAGCCAGTGAGAGGCTAGAGCTAATGGGCCAATCAGCTTTATAACTTACAGAGATCTATGTGTGATTTTTCTTTGGGGCTAAAGAGTTGTGGGGTACTGGGCAGGACAGAAACCCAATCAAGCAGGCCTGCCCCCCCCTCCATGTTACACTCTAATCTGGGCCAATCTGAAGAAAGGAAATGTTCTGATATACCGAGATCCTGACTTTTGTTTTTTTAAAGCAGAAGTTGCTATTTTAGAAACAAACACAAGTCCATTGCTGTTAATCCTGAGTCAAGGGTCCTCAGATGACTATTGGTTAAAGAACAATATTCAAAGAGAATCTTTGACAGCTATACACCTGCCAGAAGGTTAATGTCTAGAATATACAAAGAATTAAAAAAAAATTACTTCCGCCTGTTTGGATGGAAGTTTCATCGCAGCCCCTGGCATGATTATATCCAAAGAGTCTGGAATGTTCAGGTGGAGGCTCCACCCAAAGGCCCTCCCCACCCTGAGTTGCCTCAGTCCAGACTTCACCCCAAGAAATCCCACCAAACGATGAGCCCTCTGTAGAGATGCTCAAGACCACTCCCACAGGATATTTAAATTGCCCCCAGAGAACAAACACATGGATATCTGGCCTTGCTTTCCTGTCTTCTCTCTGGGAGGGGGGATGGAAAACCATCTGGGAGCATGGTATCCATTAAACCTGGCTTTTTCTAACTCAGTTAGATTGGATATTATTTGGATTATTGTGTCAGCAGAGAGGCTTATTGGGGTGCAGAAACTTTTCAGAGCCCAAACCCAAATAACCCAATCATTAAATAAGAAAAAGGGTTAAAAAGACAGTTCTTAAGCAAAGTAAAAATGACTAATATGTTTGGAAAATACTTTAACAGTCTTATCCAATGAGGAAAGGCAAATCAAAACTCTATGGTATTCCAACTGACGCCAGTCAAGATGGCTATCACCAAGGAAAACAACAAAAACACAGAGAAAAAAGTGCTGGAGAAGATGTCCCCAAAAAGGGACCTATACACAGCTGGTGGGAATGTAAACTAGTACAATCACTATGAAAATCTTTCTGGAGGTTCTTCATAAAACTATACCCATAATTACTGTATGATCTAACTTTACCATTCCTGAGTATATGACTAAAGAGACCCAATCACCATGCCGTAAAGATATCTGCACAACCAAGTTAATCACAGCACCATTCACTGTAGCCAATGGTAGTCAGCCTAGATGCCCATCTACAGATAAAAGAATAAAGATAATTCAACATACATCTACACAACAGTGTGTTACTTAGCTGTACAGTAGAATGTAATTACAGTGTTACAAAACGTTAATGGAACTGGAGATAGCAATGTCAACATAATAAGACTCAGAAAGACAAATGCATGCTTGCTTTTATGTGCACAGTCTAGTTTGAGAAAGGGGAGTGATGATGGTTCAATGAGATGGGATGCATGTGAGCAAAAAATATTCCATAGATGCATGAAAATATTACAATATCAAGAAAGAAGAAAAGAAACTGCCTAGGGGCTGGGGAAAGTGAGAAAATAGAAGGGGATGAAGGGAACATGCTCATATCATATATGGTACACTTACATGAACATGCCCTTATGAAACCCAGCACAGTATACAAGAATACCCAAATAAAAAGTAAAATAAAATACTGTGTTTTATATTTAAAAAAAATGTCAAAAGACACCATTTTTATATATTAAAGATGTGATTATGATGAACAAATAAATAATGTCCAGCATGCAATGGATGCCTAGTAAGTATTTGAATCATAACTTGAAAATGATCACTATTCTTCTTAAGTACCAGTGACAGATACTGGTCATCTCTCAAGAAGACAGATAAGAGGTTGATTTTATTTCTTTGTTTGTTTGGAAAGAGGGCCAGGACTTCACTGTGTAGACCAGAGAACCTTCGAACTCACAGAGATCAGCCTGATTCTGCCTCTTCCTTGCTGGAATTAAAAGTATACACCACTACACCTGAATGAATGCTTTTAAAATTAGTGTGAACTGGTGCTGGAGAGATGGCTCAACAGGGAGGAGAAAACCCTGCTATGA
Organism: Alexandromys fortis; assembly: GCF_014885135.2. Classification (NCBI taxonomy): domain Eukaryota; kingdom Metazoa; phylum Chordata; class Mammalia; order Rodentia; family Cricetidae; genus Alexandromys; species Alexandromys fortis. Next base: position 4,292,214 of record NW_026067980.1, read on the forward strand.
CAGAGACCTGAGTTCAATTCCTACCATCTTCAAGTTGCAATTGACTCAGTGCCTCACTGCAACTAGCTCCAGGGGGATTTTGATGTCTCTAGCTTCTACCTGTACTTTCTCTCTCTCTCTCCCTCTCTCTTTCTCTCTCTCCACCCCTCTCTATCACACACACACACCTTAATTTCAAAATAATAAAAATAACTCCTTTTAAATTTTAAAAATAGTATCAAGCATTCTATCATCATTTCTTCTATATAAATCTGAAAGTACTTTCTAAGCCATATGATAAAAGTTTTAACCACAGAATACTTTCTGAACCAAATTAGCCCCACCCAGGAATTTTTTGGAGGTCTTAAAGACTCAGGATTTATCCATGGTCTTTGTCATCATTTAAAGTCAACTAGAAGTCAGAGGTTTGAATGTTCTAGTCTGTAGGAATAAAAGCTGAACAGAGAAGTTAGGCAAAACAAAAAAACAACTACTTCCTACAAAGACTCTACAAGAGATATGAATGCTGAAATTTCTCCCCAAATAATAGCATTCACACAGCACACAGCACCGCTCCTCGGCTAAGAACTTACTGCTTACATACATCCAGCCTTAATAAGCATTTTACAAGCGCTTTCCCTATGACAATAGAGCCACAGGCAGGAGTATTATGTCCCATTGAAAATGGAGAATCTTAGAATCAGAAAACTGTCCAAGGTCACTATCCTAGAAAGTGACAGGGTCAAGACTGAAAGCCCACACCTTGGACCCTAAAACCCCTGATGTAACCACCCTTGAGTCTGAGAAGCAGGGTTTGGTGACAACCTGGAAGCCTTGCAAAGCAAAATACCTCGGTGATGTGCAGCTCTGGGAATCTTCCTCAGTGTTTTCTCGACAATCCCAACTGCACCTGAAAACAAGTAAACACTAAAAACTGAGTCCTATTTTTTTTAACACACCAGGAAGTCTAGACACCTGCTTTTGTATATTTTCTTGACTCATTGTATGAGATTTATTTCAACCATTTGAAGGGGCTTTAGTCAAGATGGGTTACGTTTGCAATTCAGCAATGAGACATAAATGTTTAACACGAAGTCTTCCTCCTCACCCACTCTTCTTCCAAGGATACTTTGAATAATGCAAAGCCTGTTTTAAACTCTGCTGATATACTTGAGGAAAAAAAAAAAAGTATCAGACTGCTTTGAAATATTGTTCCTACGGTCTGGAGGACGGAGTGTTAAAACACTGAGTAAAGTCAACAAGCCACTTCCTGTCAGCTGCTTCTCAAGCCTTCGTGGGCTCCAGCAGTCAATTAAACACATGCACGTGCACGCATACACACGCGCATGTGTGCGCGCACGCGCGCGCGCACACACACACACACACATGCTGTAAATAATCCTTGATTTTAACTGCATTTCCATTAAACAAATGAGACTTTTGGAAGTCTTCTTAGTTCATGCTGGTGAAAACGCACAGCCTTTGTACCTAGACTATCCATTTCCTGCTCCTTCACTAAGGAACTACTATGTGCAAGGCATTTTACTGTTGTCTTGAATCCCATAAAATGAATGATATCCAAATATCTTTGACCTACAAAAAAGTGCAGGGTCATGGAGTTGAACTGAACAGGCATTTCACATGTCTTAGGTTGTAGGCCTATACTATCTGGCAGGGTAAGTTAATTTAAAATTCCAAGGTCATGAGATTGTCAGCTCAAAAAGACAGAAGTATGTGTTTTATCACCTTAAAGTCCCCAGTCTAAAACAAGGGCTAGTCCAAAATACTGTTTGTTAATTATTGGATGGATGGATGGATGGATGGATGGATGGATGGAGAAGTGGATAGATGGATTATGGGGGTGGCATGAACAGATGAATTGACAATTGAAGGGGGCTAGTTGGGTAAGTAGATGGGTGGATGGGTAGTTGATGGGTGAATGATGAACAAAGGCTTATGTAGGCCACTCAGCCAGCAAGAAAGGAGCCATGCCAGGCTTTAAACCCAGGTTTCTATGTTCCCGTGACTACTTAACAACCAGCATTAGAAAGACAATCCATACTGGTCCTCTTTTCCAGTCCTTGAATGGATCCTTTCTCTAAAAGCTTTGTGTCTGTGGATAGAGCAAGCACTCAAGACCCCCCATGACAACCGGTTGCCTTTTTTGACCTTCCAGGCCTACATTTTGGAGTAGGGGAACGGGATGAAGGGACAGCCTTTCGGGAGAGTTTCGTGATATTTCAATCCTGAAACTCAAAGGTCACACAGAAAAATAAGGCCACAACTATCCAAGGAAGCCAAGGAGGTAGTGGGGTGTCCGAGGATCATGCTCTGACGTGGAGATTTGTGTCGGCCACGATGCAGGCTTAAGTGGGTCCCTAAGGGTTAACGGGAAGGTGGAAGGGCAGAGCAGAGCTGAGGAAAATAAACCCCGAGGAGGAGGAAGAAGGGGAAGGCAACTCAGGCTGGAATCGTTTTGTTTTATGAATAGTTTATGGGCCGTATCAGGAGTCACACTAACGGGCAGGGGCTGGAATGTTTTCTGACTTTAAAGTGAAAGCCGCCCACCAGGCTGCAAGTGTGGGAGAGTCCAGATATGAAAAACACGGGGCCCCTCTCAGCATGGCCCAGATAGCTTGTAAAACCTGGGTCTTGGGGCTGTAGACACTAGCAAATGTGTCTCACTGGAGACACTGAAACCACCTTCCAGTTTTACATGACCACTGTGCTGCACTAAATGTTTCAGGCCGTGTCTTCCATTGCCTGGAAAAGTGACACGGGAGAACCTGGGGACTGAAATTTGGAGGGAGGACCACGGAGCCCACAGCGTGCGCTCCTTCACACCAAGTGCTGTCCAGTGCCCGGAACTCCACTGCTCACCTGGAGCGAGGAGAAGGTTCAGCCAGGTGTAGGTGGTCTTGCCAGGAGGGAAGAACACACAAGGAGCCTCAATAAGAAATCTTTATTTGTCCAGATCATCTCCGTGCCTTTAACAACCCCCTCTCTATTCACAGGCAAAGCCATGAGTGCCCCATAAACTGACTGCCCATCTAAGGCCCCGGGGATCAATTCCTTCCTCCTTGCCTGACCCCACGGCTCCATTTCTTAATCCAAAGCCTGACACCTTCAGGGACTGACTCTTCTTCCGTGTCTGGTGCGTGCCCAAACCCTCATGCGTCCCTAGGAATCCCCTAAGACACAGCCCTTGTGTTCTTTAGACCCATGTCCATGACTTCCTGTTATACTATTTCTCAGGCAGATTCTGAGCCCACACCAGTCTCTGGATTCAAGCCAGCATCTGATTCCGGGCCCCTTGCTTGCATGGAATGTGAATTCAGATGTCAGTCAGCAGGTTAGTGCAAGGGGCATTCCTATCACACAGGCTGACTGTCAGGTGCTGAGGTCTCCCATGACTGGGTACACATTCCTACCTCTGCCTGCTAACCTGGAGCATCATGAATTTGAAACTCAGCTTCCTTGATCAAGCCTGCACCACCATCATCCTTTATATCTTCTTAGAAATCCAAGTCAGCATACCTCCCTGCTAAAGTTTTCTTTTCTTACTCTGAGTTTTCGGGTTTTGCTTGTTTTCCAGAAGTTTTCTGAGGCGATGGATATGTTCTCTCAAGTTCTTAAAAATCACACTGCTACAATTCTGAACACATTGTTGTTACCACTGGGGAGCAGCTCATGACCTGATTTGTGAATACTGGTAATCTCATGGCTTTTAGGCTACTGGCATAAAATCCTAGAAGGACATGGACATTGGAAATACTATTGCAGATATTAAATAAGCCTGCGGTCCTGGAAATATGCCTAGATTTCTGCCTTATTTGCCTATTCAAGTCAGTACTCAGTATTCAGCTGAGTTCTGAACAAGAAAACAACAGCAACAAAAGACAGAAGAGACGTTCCTGGATAAAAAGAGCACACAAATAAATGAGTGTGGTCATTTTCGATGGCAATGAAATGGGGAAGACAGTGCCAGAGACATGTAAGGCAAAGAAAGAGGGATGGGACAATGCCGGGTGCACTCTGGGCAACATCATAGACAGGGTAGCAATATAACCGAGCATACGGCTGCCCTCAGAAACACCCGCCCTCTGAACTGGGTTGGTCTGAAGCAATAGCAGCATTGGACCAGAACAACTGTCACTTCGGCATAAGGAAAGACGGTATAGAGATGCTAGAGGCAAAGACAGAGGCCTATCTGGGAGTGGGGGTCATTTGTGCCTGTCCGTACTCCTAGCCGGTAGAATCTGCTGACCCCTTAGGTGGGATCGCTACAGGCCCACCAGAGCAAAGTTTCCCAACTCCATCCCAACCTGCCGTATAACATTCTCCATGTGGAATTTAGAGATTTGTATTTCAAATCTCTTGGGTGATTTATTTTTCAACACAAACGGCTTAAGAAGCAGTCATTTTAGATGAGTGGTCAGATCCGTTTGGCAGAAAGGGATGGCTTCTAGGTTCGCAGGAGCTTGAGAGGAGCAGGACCATTGGAAAAAGAAAGCACGTACTTCTAGAGGTGAGAGGCCAGAGTGACGCTTGGACACCAAAGCCAGTGACTGTTTATCTGGGCTGGCCATGAACACAGTAAAAAAAGCCTTGTCTCTGCTCCTGCCCTCCCCAGGGACTTGGCTGAGTATAGGAGATGAAGGGAGAATTGCTCATAAAGAACAGAGAAGAGCACACCCACCCCAAACTTCTCTGAACTCAGGTCCCGGAAGCCCATTGGCTTAGCTGCAAGGCACAGGAAGTAGGCCAGGGGGTCTGAGACCCAAGATTAACTCCACAACTCACTGCTATCAAATCCCCATCTTCCCCAGGACCGCATGAATTGCAGGCATTGATGGCATCCGCAGTGACCAAACAGTGTCCAGTACCTGGACGAGAGGCTGGAAGGTTCTCATGGCATGGAACACAGCTTATGAAATGCAAGGACCAAGCTAGATTTCTGGAGTTTCTTCTTCCCAAGATCTATATTACAGGGCTTTGGCCCTGAAGCTGCTTTAAGAGCCCTATACAATGTCCTTTGTGCCTCTGGCTCTATCAAAGAGACCGGTGTAGTGCAGGGCCTTGTAATCTGTAGGCAGGAGATGCCTTTGGGTTGACGAGGGGGCCTTTTATCCTCCTACATAGGGGCTGCCTGTGCCCTGCTCCCTCTTGCCTCTCGATTGGGCTTTAGGGGGAACAGTGGCCCTTTGTGGAGGGAGGGTCTGTCTCTCTCCACATGAAGCCAGGGTAAGTAGGTTTCTGCAAACCGTTACATGGGACTAGTGAACGGGTCTCCCATAGCAGCCCTTGGAAAAGCCAGTATGAGAGGCTAGGAGCTGAAGAACCCAGGGGAGGTCTCCTCTATGGGTCAGGGCATGTCAGGGCCCCAAGACCCTCATCTCTGTCGGAAAACATTTCAACTTTTTTTCTGTTCTCGCCACATTGGGGAGAAACAGCCAGTTTGAAAGAGTCATTTTGTAGACTTGGCCAAGGGCAAAATTTTACACCTGGCTGAATAAAACAGGCCATATGGCAAAATTGTTCCAGCCAGAGCACTTCAGTTACATGCCGACACACGGACACACATACACACTTGGCAAACTAAAGCACACTGTCCTCCAGGAACATGCCACATGACCCAAACTAGCTATGCACAAAACCGGAAGGCTAGAAAAGCAGACTCAGGCATGAGACTGGATGGTTATGGGTAGAATGAGTGTGGGGGGGGGAATGTGTGTGTGTGTGTGTGTGGTGTGTTTGAGAGAGCGAGAGAGAGGGAGGGAGAGTGTGAGTGTGTATGTGTATGTGATGTGTGTTTGTGGTGTGTGTGAGTGTATGTGCGTATGTGTGTGTAATGTGTGTTTGTGGTGTGTGTGTATGTGTGTGTGATGTGTGTGAGTGGTGTGTGTGTGTGAGAGAGAGAGACAAAGGGAGAGAGAGTGAGTATGTGCATGTGTGTGTGTATGATGTGTGTATGAGAGAGGGGGAGAGAAAGTATGTATGGTGTGTATGTAAGAGAGAGAGAGGGAGGGAGAGTGTGTGTATATTGTGTATGTGGTATGTGTATGTATATGTGATGTGTGTTTGTGGTGTATATGTGGTGTGTGTGCGGTTGTTTGTGAGAGGGTGTGAGTGTGTGTATGTGATGTGTGTGTATGAGAGAAAGAGGGAGAGAGTGTGTGTGTGTTTGTAGCATGTATGAGTGTGCATGTGTGTAGTCACACTGAAGGAAGCAGGTACTAAGACTCAACAGAGTCTTGGATTTGTGCAGTATTAAAGAGAGGTATACAGACATGGCAGATCATGCTGTATCTATAACACACCAAAGCAAGCAAGCTTCCCAGTGAATAGGATTTAAAGATGGCCTGGAGGATCATTCCTTCTTGATAACAGTGATGCTGTCTGGCAAGAAGAGCAAGGGAGCCCTGGAGGATATGGGGATATGGGCAAGCAGTTGGCAGAGTCAGTGTGGGAGCAGACACTAGAAAACAAGGAGTCAAGCAAAACTTTCCACCAGCTGAATCAGGGGAAGAAGTTTGACATGGAAAATTACCGGCCCAACAATAATCAGTGGGGCCTCCATGAAGATGCCCTAATGGACAGCTGGATGCCTCTCTAAAGTACACTGTTTGTCCTCATTAGCCCCGAAGGGTGTGAGGACACATGATTGATAAGGCAGATATATAATCTCTCTCCTTTTGGAGGGATGAGAATGAGAAAGCTTCATTGAAGTATGCATGCACTCAGAGGATGGGGTGGTAGATAAATTGCATCCCAGGATCTAAAATTATGCTTTACAATGCAACATATATCTGCATTAAACAACCTTTTACACAGTTCTTCCCTTCAGTCCACAGAGAAAGTAAGAGCCAACAGAGCTTGCCCTCCGTGTAGCGGCCTTCCTGGAAAGTCAGTGGCCTCAGAGCAAAGACTTCTTCTCAGGAAGACTCTTGTAAAAATAAACTCGAAAGAATAAAAGGGTCAGAGACTATCAGAAAAGGCTCAATACTTAAGCCATGTGATAATCAAAAAAACAGAGGAACTGAGATTGTAGCTCCAGCTCTTGGCATGGGTACTTGAGATGGTGGTAGGGCATGGAGGCTTCCCAGGAGAGGGAGCAGCAGCAAGTCCTGGGGATGAACTGGATCCATCAATAAGGAAAGAGAGTCAGTTTTCACACAGCAAGGACGTGGTCCAGGAAGATGGGATTTATTCAATTAAAGGCTCGGAGGCTTTGGAAAGCAGGATGTATGGACAGAAGGCAAGGAAGTTCAATCAAGGGAGGGAAGTTTATGAGGTGTCAGCAATGCTGAGGGATGAGCAAAGATGGGTGATACATGAAGGGTGCTGTCAGCCGCCCTAAACTGCCCAGACCAGGCCTTCAGAGCAGGAAGCAACTTTTCCAACAACTCTGGTAACACTGGCAGTTGAAGGCACCAATTGTACTGCAAGACCAGCTTGCCAGAGAGAGTTTCAAGGTTAGAGGGGAATTGGAAGTCTGTAAAAGTGTGGTCCCTTCACCAGGCCTCCTCAGAATCAGGGCTGGGGTAACTGGGCATTCACAGGTAGAAGAATGAAACCATGCTCCTCTTTCTCTACAGTTACAAAGATCAACTGAAAATGGACTGGAGTCTTCAATGTAAGACCTGAAATTTTAAAACATAGGGCCAACACTCAAAATGAGGGAGGGTTTGGACAAGAGCCTCCACAAACAGAAGCAAAACCATACAATAAATGGAATTATGGCATACTCAGAAACTTTATAATAATAATCAGAGAGAAGAGACAACCTCCATACGAAGTAGGAGAGAATACGCATCTCACAGTATGCATAGGGACCGCATAGGGACCGCCAAACAGTTTTTAAGTTTAATTTTTAACTATCTGCGTGTATGTGGGACTTTGTGGGACTATGTGCACAGGAATGCAGGTGCCCATGGAGGTCAGAGGTGTCACATTTCCAGGGGCTAGAAATACATCCTGTTCTAAGATGCCCAATGAGGATGCTGGAAACTAAACCCACATCCTCCACAAGAGCAGTATCTCTGTGCTCTTAGCTTCTGAGCCTTCTCTCCAGTTCACTGCCTCCAAAAATTTCAAAGTCAACTTTTTAAAATGGGCAATAAATTTGTTGTGTGTGTGTGTGTGTGTGTGTGCTGTGCATGTGTGCACATAGGGGTACATACCAAGAGAAGAGAGAGATGGGTAAAGGTTGATCAGTGGGTGCCAAGTCATGGTTAAACAGGAGAGAGAGGATCTGGAGATTTGTGGTGACTGTAGATACCCACCATGCGCTCTCCATTAGAAATGGCTAGAAGAATGAATTCTGAATATTGTCACTATAAAGAAATGATACACACTTGTCTTGGGAAGCTGATAAACTTTGACTTAAACATTGCACAGCACATATCAAAGCATCACCTGGCACTCCACTGATATGTCTGCTTTTATGTTTTGTGTAGCAGCTAAAGAAAAAATTAAACATATCAAAACAAAATTTTAATCTCTTCTTTCCACCGTGGCTCTTAAGAGATAGAAACATTAAGTCAAAGAAAAATTGACTAGCGAAGGACTTCAATTTGCCCGTGCCTTCCAGTCTGCCACCTTTCTTGGAGGGGAAGGGACCATGTTGGAAGCAGAGGACAGGTTGGTTCCTAAGGGGTCTTTATTAGAAAGTACCTCATGAGGTAATGCAGTCACTTGGTAGTCTGGCTGAAGACAATCTGGTGCATTACTAGATTGGAGCCAGAGCTGATGGGCCACCAGTGTGATCCTTCTGAGCTTGCTCTGTCTCATCTCAGGAAGTAGCAGAGGACACAGCACTGTGTTTGTTTTGTGCTTTGATGGTAGGTCATTGCTGGTAGATTGATTGATCTCTTCCCGCTCTCTCTGTTGACTAGATCTGGCTGTCAGAAACATATGGACGATCAGGCCGTGAGTAAGGGTTTCTTTAAAATATTTTCCTCCCTACGAACAAGCCACGGGTAGAGAGTGAGAAATTCAAGTTCAAAGTGTCAAGCCTGTGATGGCTGCAGTATTGCAAGCCCAATGTCAGCCGTTCTAACACAGTGGCCGTGGGGCATTTACTTATGCCCTGCTAGTAATATAAATGTTCCTTCACATCCTGTGCACAGTCTCATCTGAGAAGTTCAGTTCATCCTTAGACCCCATCAGGGGAGCATAGATGCTGACAGTTGAGGGTGAACCACCCATGAAATGCTAAGCATGGTTCACTGTGGGCTCAGCACGCAGGGCTCGTGTTTCTATTATTATGGGAGGAGGCATGTAGACGATGTATGTGTATGAGCACACATGCATGCTCACTTGTGGAAGTCAGAGGACGCCTTTGTGAAGTAGGTTTTCTCCATCCACCTCTGTGTAGGTTCCAGGGATTGCCTCAGGTCGCCGTGCTTACTGGCAAGTCCCTTCACCAGGCGTTCTTCCCCAGCCATCTCACTGGCCCTTATACTAATTTTACTGTGGCAACTATTACCCTTGGCAATAGTAGTGCACTCAATAAAACCTTCACATTTTCTTAAGGCTGGGAAGATGCATATCTGCCAATAAATAGATATATCCGTACACAAGCAAAGCCTGTGTGCTACCAAGAGACGGACAAAGCCACTGTCAAACCACATGCTAGTCACACAGCGATCAGTACCTTCGGGAAAGAGTGAGGCTGCCAAAACCTGCATTAGCTTTCACTTTCAAACTGGTGGAGGTGGTGGTGGTATCAAGGTGCCCTGTGGAGGTGGTGGTGGTATCAGGGTGCCGCATGAGACAGAGTGTGTGAAGCCTGTGAGAGCACAGGATGTATTTTGCCAATCCCGAGCAACCACACAGGGCAGTGAATGGCAGAGCAACAAAGAGTGTGGCGGTTGGCGTCGCAGACCCATCAACTCAAGCTGCACATTTCAGCACCTGGTGAGAGCTTTATGGCCCTGGGAATTCCAAATTGCTGTGTGTCAAGACACAAGAGTAAAGGCTGGACTTTTATAGGCTTTGGTTTCCTGCATCTTTATGGTGCTCTGTGACTAGAGCCACTGTGAAGTCAACACAACAAAGCAGCCTACCTCTGTGAGCAACAGAGCCTGGGACTGGAGCAGAGGGTTCAATCAGAGGGCCACAGAGGAAAGATGGTGCACACAACCCTTTATGGAGAAGGGCACCTGCAGCTTAGATGCGTGGCCTTCCCTAGCCTGGTTTACCACAAGTGCTCCCACTCCAGAGCCTTGGGTTTTTGCATTTATAAATGCATTTTGCATAGGGTGATGCTGACTTGACCTCCTGCCTGCACCGAGTGATGTCTCGCTGCTGGTAAAACATCAACCAGTTCCAAATTTGTCCATTCATTCTTTCCAGGTGAGATTTGCATCTGAATCAGTGCCTGGAGTAGAGATGCCTCTCAGCAGTTTGAGGGAGCATCCTACTAGCTACACCAACCACAACAGAATAAAAGAGCAAGTGAGAATACACGTCTTCTAGGTGAGTTGAAATGTCTATCTTCTCCTTCACATGAAAGCCACACTCCAGAGTCTCAGGCCTTTTGGCTTAGACATCAGGCTTTGGACTTTCATAGCTCCCCAGATTTCAGTTGGCAGATTGGGGTTGGTTCCATGAACCAATCCCTCTTTGATATACAAATATATACATACATAAAATATTTGGTTTTATATCTGTAGGTAGAAATTATCCATTTTTGGAGTTGTTCTGGTTTGCTGCTCTTTTGTGTTTTAGTGTTTTAACTAACCAAAAACAACGTGGGAAAGAAGGGCTTTATCTCTTCTGACACATAGTTCATCACTGAGGGAAGTCAAGGAAGGAATCCCAAGTCAGGAGCTGAAGCCAGAGCCCATGGAGGAATGCTGTTTATTAGCTCACTCTGATTGTTTTCTTATGTAATCCCAGATGACCTGCCTAGATATTGGACTACCCACAGTGGGATAGACCCTGACATATCAGTCATCAAACTAAAAAAATAAAAAGAAAAAAGAAAAAAAAACAGCCTCACAGACATGTTCATAGACAAATTTGATGGAGGCAATTTCTCAATTGAGGTTCTCTCTTCCTAGGTGACCCTGTTTGAGTTAGGTTGACAAAAGCTGACTACCACAGATGCTATATAAAGTTCTACCATAAGATACAAACTATCTCTTGCATAAATTCAAACCATTTCCTACTCTTAGGCCAATATAACAACCCCAAACTCCAGTGCTTTGAAATAACCCAGGGAACGCATTTACTAACCCATGTCCTCCAAAGTAACTCTACCAATTCCTTACTCCAACAGGGACCCAGGAACCCAGCCATTTCACTGTCACAAAAGTGGGTCAACGAAAACACGCCTGTGGCCAAGCCATTTGGGTGGTGCTGCCCCTTTCCCCCTGCCTCGTGTCTCATCTTCTTGCCCACAGCGCCACGCGCATTCTTTAGAGAAAGGTTGTCTGCAAACACCAATCTGCTTGCTAATTACACTCTGTCATGTTGGTTCCAGACCCCGGGGCTCACGAAGTTTGTCTCCCGGGAAGGCCAGCCTGCTAGCACAAGGAAGACTCTCCAACTCCATCCTCCCCACGACGCAAGTATGTGCCTCTCCCAGCCAGCAAGACTTTTATTTTCATAACTTTGTCATTATCTCTGGGCAGAATTGTGAGCAGAGAAGATGAAGAGGAAGAGGAGGAAGAAAAGCATGACACAGAGAACATTCTTCAGAAATCACCTCCTTTCATTCTGAAGTTTTAATTACCACAGATGACTTTTATCTCCTAGGAAACAGCCCCAGTTCCCAGAACACATGCTCCCAGCCTCGTTTGACCCGCACATGGCCGTGGGATAAAACGAAAGGCGGGACTGGAGCTACTGGAGAGTCATGAGGAAATCATTTCTCCAGCAGATAGCATCTGTCCACACGAGTGCTCGGGATGCCCCGGCAACAGTGACAGTTTCCAGGAACCAAGCAGAGATGTCTTGCATTTCCCAGTGAAGTGGCTGCAGATGGTCCTCCGGCAGCGAGCATGCTGCCTACCACTTCCCGCCACTCCTGCTCGTGGTGGTCTTCATGGCCACCCCCATCTTAGACGGTGGAGGCTTGAGCCCTCATCCACCGGAGAGGCTAAGGAGAACAGACCAGAAGAATTGAGACTCAGCCTCAGCTAGTCTGCTTCCCAGCACTAAGTTTAGCATGCTATCCTCTCGGAATTACTCTGAGAGACGTGGACAACAGCAGCTCTCCCCCTGAGACATTTGGTGAATGGAAATGAGATTATGGCCGAAAGCTCACCGATGACAAGGCACAGGAAAGTACCCAGCATGCAACAGCACCCTGAATGGTGAAATCAGAACTAAACTATGGTTATAGTTCAAGGTCGGTTCTCCCCATTGAGACCTTATACTATGACCTCATCTCAACTAGTATCATTGGCTCCTACTCCCTGCCCCATTTCCTTTATTCCCTCTGATTCACAGAACGCAGTCGGTGGAAACATGTTCATTTACTCACTCGTTCAGCCAATCACTTCTAGGTCATCAAAGTCCTGTTTGTTGATTCGTTTTGGCATCTGGTACACCTAACATGCATTTCTGGGTCCATGTGTTCCTAAACCGTATAACTTTGAAGACTGTTATCAAGATTTATCAGCTTCATGTTTCTCTGCAAAGCCTACCTCATCAGGACGTTATTTTAAAAACAGAGTTTGTATAAAAAAAATCATCCAAAAGTCTTGTTCAAACCATGATTCCCAATATCTGCATGTTTAGCAAGTTCTGAGGCACAACTTAGGCAGACAAAAGCAACCCTCTGTGAGACTCCAACATCCAAATTCCAAGAGCTGAGGTGGGGATGGGATTCACCCCCGTTTCTTAGGCATCATGGGTATTTGTACGGTTAGTTAGCATATCGAAAGGACCACTGGACCAGTCAGAACACGTATGAGCTCTACTGTGTGATGGACCACATGGAAGGCATCAGTTAGTTAGCTAGCATCTGCCACTGGCCCGTGTAGATGAGTCTTGCCATGTTCCTATGAGGACAGGCAGACACATATTCCAAGTGTTGGGAAACAGTGTGCTCACGATTCCTGGAAATATGGTTCTGATACTTTCTCCCACAAGGTTCCAATACCCTTCACTCCCAGCCCTCCAAGATCCACTTCCTGAACCACACAAGCAGTGGTGTGCTGGGGTGGGGGGGGGGCGGATAACAACTAGGGAGAGGCGACTGGTAAATGTTCTTAGCTTTCACCAGCCTCCTGACTTCTCATGGTAGCCTCTGCTTGGCCCTTGCTGGACATATTTGTACCAGAGAAGGCCACAGGGCAGCAGACCCAGTCTCCCCTCAGTCCCGAGAGCTGGTTGTTAAATATTTACTAGCACACCACAGCAGAGAGGTTAACTAGCCCCTCCCCTGTTTCCCTTTTCCCACAGAACTTGTACTGGCTTGACCCTTACCCCTCAGCTCCAAATCCAACTGACTATCTCAGAACCACCCAGATGAAACTTCACGCCATGTTTAGCTGCTTTCTCTGGGAGAGAGGGTGAGTGCCAGGTTGCCAACCCCACTGGCAAGGATGTTCATCTATAATAAGTTCCACCTGCTGGGCACACCCTGGGCCTTTGGTGGATTTAAGGAGGAACTTCCCCCTCCAGCAACAAGGACAGCTGATGGGTACAGACAGCTCCCTGCTTCCTTCCCTCCTTCCCTTCCACCTCATTCTCCATGCTAAACAAGCATCTAGTATGGAACTATATTCCCAGTCCCCTCTTTACAGTGTGTGTATATAAAGAGTGTATGAGCATATATGTGTTCGTGTTTATATGAGTGTGGGTGCGCATGTGTGTGCAAGTGCCCATGCATGTGTATGTCCACACATGTGGAGCCAGAGGTTGACATGTGTCACTGATCACTCTCCACATTATATATTGAGGCAGGATGAGTCATTTGAACTCGTAGCTCAATAATTTGGCTACTCTGGCTAGCCAGCTTGTCCTGGGGATCCCCTTCCTACCTCCTGAGGCTGGGATTACTGAGGAGCCACCAAGTCCGGGAGCATTTGTATGAGTTCTAGGGATCTGAACTCAAGTTGTCATGCTTACACGGCTAGTGCTTTGTCCTCTGAACTGTCTCTCTAGTCTCTGTTAAGCTTTTTCTCATCTTTCCCCTGTATGGCTGCTCACCAGCCCCTCCACACTGGGCCGCACTATCAAAGCAGGCTGTTTCTGAGAGTCCCTTCCTTCAGAAAAGCATCTTCAGGGACCACAGGAAGGGGGAGGAGGAGCGCCCATCTGGGTGGGCCCTGCAGGAGGTCTTCTGAGCAGATCAGGGATTGGCCCTACCACTGGAGATCCTTTTCTCTTCCACGGGTCCTTCCCACTCCCGAGAGTCCTGTGACGGAACCGCAAAAGGGGGACTGGGACAGGAGAGCCATGGACAGTCGTCTCACACTTGAGCGACTTTGCAGTTCATGATCGTAGCTCCACTTATTTACTTGTCCTGTTTCTGTTACAGTAAACTCATTCGGAGTCACCACATAAAAGGGCTTTGTTTGCAAGGCCTCTGCTTTCAGTTTAGATTCCTGGTTTCATCTAGTAAAATGAGCCCGGTTTTATTCTCCCAGAGAATAAGAAAACTCTAAATAAAGCCCTAAGCCTTCCAGACATGGATAACAAACAGGCCCAAGACTCTGTACAAAAGGCTTAAAACAGGGCTGGAGAAGGGAGAGAGGCAGTGGGGGGGGGGGGTCAGGGGGAGGCTGGCAAGCAAGGAATCTGGGAGGGGGCTGGGACTCAGGCAAATCAGGCTTGCCTGGGTCCTGGAGCTTAGAGCTTTCTAGCCTAGAAATCATGGCAGGGTTCCTTCTGGGTGTAGCAAAGACTTTGATATTTATGCTGGTTCAATGGTGCTACAATGAGGGCTTTAGGGTAAAGATTCACTTCTACGTGGCTCCTCCCACTGTGCTCCTACAGCCAATACCCTTCAGGGGCAGTTTGTGGGATACCTGAGTATTCCTCCATCTGTCACTCAGGAGACGGAACTGGTGCTTGGAAGGCAAAAGAGCTGCTGCTGGCATTGTATCACTGGTTCCTGCATTGAATTGAGTCCTCTCTCTCCTCTCTCTCTCTCTCTCTCTCTCTCTCTCTCTCTCTCTCTGTGTGTGTGTGTGTGTGTGTGTGTGTGTGTATGCGTGATACATCTTTCTGGAGCATTGAGGAAGCCCTTATTGACATTCGTAGTCAACTAAGATAGTCAGCTTGATAGAATTTAGAATCACCTAGGAAATGGGTCTCTGGGCTTACCTCTGATTGCAGTGAAGTAGGAAGATCACTGTAGGTGGTATCATTCCCTGCCTGCGATGCTGAACTGTAGAGTGGAGAAGGGGAGCCAGGCAGCAGCATGCATCACAGTTCTCTGCTTCCTGAATTTGGATGCTTCAGGCCCCTGTTACCCTAATGAACTGTGAGAGAGAAAAAAAAAATTAGCCCTTTTTTTTTTGAGTTGCTGTTCTCAATGTATTTTAACACAGCTGTAGTAAAGGAAGTCCATGCTGTAAAGGGTTTGTTTATTTTTATCCTTTTCCTAGAGCTTCATTCCTCTTTCCAGGTGACAAAAATGACAAGTGACCTCTAAGCATACAAACTAATCTTAAGTCCTAGGTGTGACACACTTCACGGTTTGATATTCCTGCTGGGGACTCTTAGGGACACTCCTGATGAGTTTTCTTCTGCTTTCCAGGTCTACCTGACCGCATCTTGGGATGCTCTCTGGGCCCAGGGCTGGAGACTGTAAGCATGTCTTTGAATGGAGAGAACAGAACTTATTAGCAACAAGGGCCTCATGGACATAGGCTAACTCTTCCAATTCATAGAGTATTACATGAGAGTTAAAAAGACATGGGCACACCTGAGTATCCTGAAGGTGAGCAGTCTCTGGGACATATGTGTAAGCAGTGTGTGTGTAACATTGCATCATTCGTGGTTTACAAAAGATTTACTTTCAAGGGCAATTGCACTGGAAGAAATAAAAAAGCAACACTGGGGTCTTGATGCCATCTGAACCCACAACTACATCACTGAGGAGGAAACAGGGGCCTAGAACTGGTGAACAGACCGATGGTTGACTAAGATTAGAGGGAAGTGGAGATTGTGGGATGAGAAGAAGACTGTGGACAGATGGGTGATGGCATGATTAGAACAACGTGTGGACAGAATAATTCTGCATCTTGATTGTGGTGATAGCAATACATATCTGTATGCAGAATACATTCTGAAACTATACTCATTGCCTAGTGCCCTTCTGTGGTTTCGATGTTGGTGTGTAATTGTGTAAGAGGTGACTGCTGGGAACAGCTGGGAAAGGCTACAAGGGACTTCACCGTATTGTTTGAAGACATCTTATGGATCAATGGTTGCTTCAAAAGTTCAAGTCTCAAAATGGTACTGTGTACGTTTATAGATACATTTGTAAGTAAGTAAGAAGTAGAAGCGACACACCTACCATGGCTGTGGTTCTTACCCTAATGGAACTTGTGGGATGGGGCTCTTTGGAAGACACTCCTCCCTATCTGTAATGCTGGGATATTTTTCCAACAGAATGCATTTGTGTATTTTCTGTGTGGAGAGTTTAGAAAAGCATTATAAACTTTGTAGAATCAGCCAGAGTCAACAAGTATTGATTGAACATGCACTGTTTGCCAAACACTGGACCTGGGGGAGTTGCCAGACAAAACCCCTGTCCTCACAGAGGGTCAGCCCAGCTATGCAAACAGACATTAAGCAGATGGTCACTTGTATGATGTCTGCCAGGACCAAAACCCATCAAGGGTTGCAGCAACCTGGATCAGGGAGCCCAGAGTTTTCTGTCTGCAGCCTTTGCAGCCACCCTATACCCAGCGATATGACCATACACAAAGCCGTGTTCTGGGCTAGAACCTCTATCTGAGTTAGCTGGTAACTCAATAATTTGCAGCCCAGAATGGTCCACACGTACTTACAAGTTTGTCTGAGGTTTACCATGAGTCCTCTCCTTTGCCCAGCTCCTCTGCTTCTCTTAAAACCCTGAGGCTTGCTTCTTGCAGCCAAGGCAGACTCTTTGGCCGCTGCTTGGATTTCACTTCCCGAGGTACTTGCATCTATTACTTATCTCATTTAGGGGATATAATATTTTTCAAATTTTAATTAAAATCTCCACATAAACAAGAAGCAAGCCACTTTCATTGAAATTCATGGAAATGCGATTGAGCAAGTTGTTGGGTTAAGCACTATGCCATCTATCATGTGAGCTGGGGAATGAGGGAGCTGGTGTTTGGTTTGGTTGCTCGGTTTTGATGAGGGTTAGTTCAGCACTGGGATTTGACCCTAGAACCTTTTAAATGTGGGTAACCACTCCACCAATGAGTGAATACCTTCAGTTTTCTTCTAACTTTTATTTAGATAAAGTGTCTCACTGTATGGCCCAGGCGAACCTTGAGCTTGAAATTCTCTTGTCTCAGTGTCTGGGCTAGGTAGAATGCAGAACTACACAAAAAGATCGCATTTGGGGTTCTGAATATAGAATCTAGATCCACGGAGTCTTTTCTATTCATTTTCCACACTCTAGCCCTGTCTTTTCTCCTTTTCTACACACTTCAGTGGGAGGGGACAACTCTCTTTTCTGACTGCTTCTTACCTACCCTTCTCTAATCTCCAAGATTAAGTAGTTTGTTTGGGGGAAAAACAGTTTCCTTCCTCTTCAAGTTTTATGTCATTTAACATGGGCCAACTCCAAGCAAAGATTTAGGAGCTAGATGTCAAAACGAATGAGATTCAACCCCAAACCTCTTTGTGATGGTTGTTGAAAAGAGGCATCATATTCACAGATGTAAACAGAGTTGTAAGCCTGGCATAAATGGACATCCTGTCTGAGAACGGTATCAGCTTGGAAAAGCAGAGCTCAACATCTGAAGAATCCGTAACAGCATCCTTAGAGCTCCTGGAATCAGCTGTGCCCAGGGACCCAAAACTGCATAGTTCTGTATTCTTAATTATGTGATCCACAGAAGTCTGTTGGGTTTTATCTTATTTGGAGTAACTTTGGGCATGTTTCCTCTACAGTTTGAAAACTGCTGGGGAGTCAAGGGCCCTGGACTCACAGAGAGTTGGTACAGGTGGCTTCAAGAAACAGTTTGTTCTACCATTGTGACTCCTTCATGGAGTTTACCCTATGGCTACCTTGCTTTAATAGATGATATCCACCACAAAATTCTGCATTGATAATCAGGAGACACGGTATTGCTCAATTGACCTGAACACAATGACAAAACACTGTTCTCTCTGGGGTTCTGTGCTAAACTTGGTAATGCATAGGGGTTGAAATGATGACTTCTGACAAGGCTAGGCTTGGCTAAAAGGTCTATGTGCTTCCTCTATCTCACAGCAAGTAATCTCACTTTCCTAAGAGGTGTCTGTCTCATTTGCATGATGTAATGGATTCCACGCTGTCTTAGTTGTTGTGAAGAGACACAATGACCAAGGCAGCTCATGAAAGAAATCATTTAACTGGGGCCTGGCTTGCAGTTTCAGAGGGTGAGTCCATTATCATCGTGGGAGGGAGCATGGCAGCCTCCAGGCTGGTGCTACAGCAATGGCTAAGAGCTACATCTTAGTAGGCAGGCAAGCAGGCAGAGAGAGAGAGAGAGAGAGAGAGAGAGAGAGAGAGAGAGCGAGCCAGAGAGACGGAGACAGTGACAGGCAGAGAAGAGACAGAGAAAGAGAGAAACTGGGCATGGTATGGACTTTTGAAACCTCACAGACTGCTCCCAGCAACATACTTTCTCTAACAAGGACACGCCTATTCCAACAAGGCCATTCTTCCTAATCTTTCCAAGCAGTTCTTCAAGTGGAGACCAAGCATGAAAATATATGAGCTTATGGGGCCTTTTTTCATTTCAAACCACCATGCCCACCTCAGAGGGCTATTGTGTAAAATAATCAAGAAAAAGAAATACTTGGTGCAGAATCGAATCTGAGGAGAGATTGCTGCCGACTGATACTAGAGACACCATAGTATCTGACTTCTCAGCAATTCTATAGGTTGACCTTGCTACTTCCACCCTCCAGAGGAGAAGATGGAGTCTCTAGGGGGCTACAGGGTTTGCTTTGCCTCGGAGTCAATTTTCAAGGGTATCACTCCTATTAACAAGAACACCTATAGAGATGGCTCAGCGTACAAAGGCATGTGCCACCAAGTGTGATGACCTGAGTCCAATTCTTGGGACCTAGATGATGGAAGAAATGAATGACTTCTGGAGATTTGCCCTTTGACCTCTGTGTGTGTGCTGTGGTATATGCACAAACACATAAAGTAAAACAAATGAATGTAACTTTTTAAAAAATTACCCTTACCACTGCCCTAGAGGTAGAAGCAGTCTACTCTATGAGAGGATCCCCAAAATGCCATTATAAAGAAGAACAATCCACAAGTCTCCTCCCTGCTGGACTTGGGAGACTAACCTCTAGAATTTTCATTTCTGTCCTCCCTCAGAGGCAGTAGACCTTGGACTGGACCTGGGTAAAGACAGAGTTGTGCGATCTTGCCTCGTTCCCCAGACAACTCAGCTGCCAGAGTTCCACAGAGAAGGTTATGGGGAAGGCCAATCGAGGCTGCTCATGTATGGACACAGAGAGGTTCTCAGCTGAGGTGAAGGCACCACCCACTCCTTTCCCTTCACCACCTTTTACCCCTTCAGTAATGCCCAGCTCAGCTGGTGCAGGCCCACTCCCACTGTCAATAATGCCAATACTGCTATGTATAAAAATAATATAGATCCCCACTTGGATGGCCTTCTGCCAGCCCCTTGCTCCCCCATCCCACCTTATACACCTACAGTTTTCATCCACAGAACACAGATCAGACCTGATTGACTCAGGCTGAGGAGACGTCGATTCCCTGTTTCCAAGGTGATAAAAATATACTTCCAGCAATTAGTACCCCATTCCATACCTCCTGCCATCTTTCAGCCTATCCACGTGGAGCTCTCTTCTGCTTACATAACACCTACCCACTCTCCACTCTGCCCCTTGACTTAGCTGTTTCTTGTGCCTAGGGGACCTTTTCCTCCTGTCTGTCCCTCAAGGCCACTCTGTCACCTATGCTTGCAATGTTCACCCATCAACGCCTGCAGAAGTCAGGCCTGAAATGAACTACTTCTGTCTGTCTCCAAGGAGACCAGCAGAGAAGAGGGGACACAGAGCATTTTAACATGAAAACCTCACGACACTCGCCAGAGTCAGCATATTAACCCAGGGAACAAAGGATGGGTTTGTACGATTTCATTTAGGATAACAAACCCCCTGGTACTCCCAAGCATGTCTGCATCTTTGCTTCAAAGACTCTGTGTTCATCCGTCAAAGTCAGCGGAGGATGATGTTCTGCTAGACAGGTGCACATCACATTTGAGTCACACCATCCCGTGCTAGATAAAGTTTCATGATTATGATTATTTACTTCTTTACAGTGGGTGGTAAGCAAAGTCGTGAGCCTATCAAAAAGCTGGCGCACTAACCGGCAAGTGGGGGTGAACTCTTAGGAACAGCGAGGTCCGAACACAGTGCAGTTGCTTCCACATAGCTGGAGTGCACACTTGCATGCAGTTTTCCCCCTAACCAACTTCTCTTAACCCCACCTGCTCCCATTTTCCCAACTGTACAGGAGGAAGTACAGACAGCCTGAATGAATCAGTATCCATTTTTAAATCTTCTGTTACATCTTTTTAAAAGAGAGCCATCACCAGTCTCTCTGCCAAATAAGAAAAGCCCTGGTTCATGGGAAGGAATTATAACTTAATCTCAAGACAAAGAAGCATCAGGAAGGCCCAGGAGAGATAAACGTCGGAAGACAGACAGCAAGAGGAAATGAGTGGCCACCTCATCCTTATCACTAGTTAGGTGATGTGTGTGTGCATGCACATTGGGCACTCCTGAAGAGACATTCTTCCACCTTCTGTGCACAAACACTGATTCTCCATATTTTACTTTGGCTTGGCCATAAAAGGTCTTCAGAAAGTGTGGTTTCCTTTTCCCAGTGACATACTGAGGAGAAGACGGAATCTCTACTAGAAAGACCCTGCCGCTCACAATTTGTTTTGATCTAAAATGTTGAGGAGAGATCTGACATTCATGAATGCTTTGCTGAGGAGCTCCCTCCAACCCCAGCTCCACTCACACATGCCAGGTGAGGCTTCTGCTCCTGCTGGCAATCCTATGTCTGAGCTCTCGGCATTTACCTAGGAAACCAGAGGTTCCTTTGCTGCCCAGGAGATGCTGCTTCATCCCTTCCAAAGCAGATTGGCACTGACTGAACAGATGTTTCCAGGCTTCTCGGACTCCCAAGGACTTTTCTGGGAAGGAACCAAGGATCTGTGCTGGGGATAACCGGGAGGGGTCTTTCTGCTGCCGGGGAAGTTGGGCTCATGCAGAAACTATGTGTATATGGACTGATGTAGCTCTGGCCGATGAAAGAAGTGTCTCTTCATGTGTGTTGACACACACTGAGAATTGTGGCCAGATGGAGAACTGCCCACACTAATGTTCTCCTAATGAGAAGATGCTGCCACCAAACCAAGTTCAGAAACAAATAGAACAAAGAGAGTTAGATGTGCCCCAACCCTAGATTGTTGACCAGGCAGCCAGCCTGACTCCCACATCCGCTGTCATATTTAAACATGCAACCCTTGCTTGCACCTGGACCTGCCTACAGTCCTCCAAACTCTCTTCACGAGCACCTCCCAGCACTTGGCGAGCATCAGTTCCTTGGCTATCTTTTGCTGACAAGCTGAGTATGACAAAGATGTGCATAAGCCCCCTTAGCTCAACATACACACATGTATGACACAGTCATTGGAGGCAGCAGTGTCAGGGCAGAAGAGTGGAAAATACCAGTGCCCCCCTTTCCAAGTCAAGAACTCCATCCCCATCAAAGCAAGTGGAAATGCCACAGCCTCATCATACACAGCACAGGCCTCACACTTCAGCAGCAGCAGAGTCACCTAGAGAGGAGATCTTTGAATACACATCATCAGCCTCTTCTGAGAGTTTTCACTAGAGCTCATAGAGATGCTGACAAAAGAGTGCTTGTTGAAGGAACTGGCTGAGGGGTCCATGAATGTGGCTCTGCAAGGTGATGCTTGGAGCCAGCAGGAGCCAGCAGTGGGTCCCACGTATTACGAAGGAGGTAGAGCATCAGTCCCATAGGCCCATGGTGATGTCATAGGTTCGTGGGCAGTATCCATCAAAACTGTGACCAAACCCTTCTATAGGCAGAGGCTGCTTGTTCATTTCCTACTTCCCAGACCCAAAATAATCACGTCAAAACTATATTAATTGCAATACTGTTTGGCCAACAGCTATAGTCTTCTTATTAAGTAACACATCTTAAATTAACCCATTTCTATTCATCTGTGTGTCGCCACAGCCTACCAGTAAGTTTCTATCTGGCATCTGTCTCCTTTGGCAGCCTTCTTTCCTTCTCTGTCTCTGCTTGGAATTCCCACCTTGCTCTATTCTGCTCTGACATAGGCCCAAGAAGCTTCTTTATTCATTAACCAATAAAAGCAACACATTTACAGAAGTACTTCCCATACCATTTGCCCTTTTCTGTTCAAATAAAAAGGAAGGTTTTAACTTTAACATAGTAAAATTACATATAAAAAAGGTATCAAGAAAGAATTGGAGTTACAATATTTATATTTACTTTATCTTTTATCATAACTAAGAAAAACTGTAATTATAACTATCTATTTTTTAGCTCAATCAAAGACCCCAGAAGGATAAGTTAACAGGAAGTACATTGTAAGCAACTTCCAAAACTCTAGAATTGACAGAGACATCTTGATGCCTAAACAGTCACCCAAAGATCTTCTGTAAAAATGGGGAAACCATCTTCAGCCTAAAGGCACATAGAATCTGGCAAACATTTACATAAAGCAGGAAATTTCAAAGACAGTTCCACCTCTATTGGCAGTTTATCAGTCATTTTCTTCTGTGTTTGCAGAATGTCTGGCAGACTCTTTCATGAATCAGGAACTCAAAGACTGTCAGAAAGCACACTAGGACAGCTACCTCTTCTGACATCTAAGCATCAAGGCAACACAGACACACTCAGTCAACGACTCAGAGCCCATGAGAGCTTTTCTGCTAAAATTGCAAGACTGAATACTATACACCCCATAAAGTCCCAAATATTTACTTTATAGTCCTCCTCCACAGGGGCGTTTTCCCCACCTTTGTTTAGACCAACCTTCTTAGGCCTCCTCACATTCTACAAGAGAGCCCTGTGGTAGGAGCTGGAGAGTACTACAGAGTACCATTTGTTATCTCTACTACATTTGGTGTGCAATTTAATGATATTAAATACAGTACTGACATGTAATGACCACTCATTGCAACATAGTTTCCGTCCTTCCAAACTTACTCCCAAGCCACTGGTAACCACTGACCTCTGTACCTGTGTGTCTCCGTGAGTACATGTCAGTGACATTGTAAAAGAATAGTATTTACCTTTCCTGTAGAGTTATTTCACTTAGCATAATGTCTTCAGGTTCATTTACACTATAGCATGCATCAAAATTTCATTTTCTTTTTTAAGCTGGAAAATATTCGATCACTTACATACATGTATGTATTTGTGCATATATATGCATATTTTAATTAATGTCTTTTTAGTGGCATTGAGCATTGTTACATTATCTTACTGGCCATGAAAGTATTTGGAGCAATCTCTATACAAATTGTGAATCTACTTTTTGAATGAGAGTGCTGGAGTTTGGGATTTGTTTCTGATTTTACTGTTGTGCTGCAGGGGTTTCTTTGCATATTCTGAACACTAACCCCATTATCATGCATGTGATCTGCAGATAGTTTCTCTCCCATTCTATGAGGGCCTTTTCTCTTTTCTGATAATGATCTTTGTTACTCAGAAGCTTTTGAGTCAATGAACCCTGATTCTTTTCTTTCTTTTTTTTTCTTTTGTTGCTTCTGTTTTGGGTGTCATATCCAAGAACTCATTACCAAATATAATGTCATATAGCTTCTCGTCTGTGTAATTTGAAGAGTTTTATAGTGTTAGCTCTTTTACCTAGTCTCTGATACATCTTTTTACATAATGGACAAAATGGCCCAGCTTCTCTCTATTGCCTATGGACACCTAGGTTTCGCAACTACATATTCCCCATGGGAAAGGCACATGACTGGAGCATGTGGACAGGGCTGTACCCGTGCTCTTCGCCTTGGTCTCCCTTGGTCTCCCACCTGTCTTTATGCAGCAGCATATGGTTTTGCAGCAAGCTGACCGTCAGCAAATCTGAACATCCAGTATCATTATCTTTTTTTTTATTATTACCCTTGCTGTTTGGAGAATTGTGATAGTCCATGTTAATTTAGGATGGGAATTTTACTTCTGTTTTTTTTGTTGTGGTTGTATTGTTTTGTTTTGT
The DNA here is from genome assembly GCF_014885135.2 of Alexandromys fortis. Classification (NCBI taxonomy): domain Eukaryota; kingdom Metazoa; phylum Chordata; class Mammalia; order Rodentia; family Cricetidae; genus Alexandromys; species Alexandromys fortis. The sequence continues at coordinate 4,316,651 of NW_026067980.1, forward strand.
TTTGTTTTAGACTAGATTATTTTATTTAACAGGATTCTCCAGTTGCATCCATTTTCCTGCAAACTTCAGTCAGCTCTTAATGGATGAAAAAAAGGTCTGTTGTATGAACGTGAGAGTGCTCATGTGGATACATAATGTATAAGTATTTGTACATGGATATGGATATGCATATATATACCACATTTTCCTTATCTTTCCCCTTCACAACTGGTGTAGGGCAGCTTTATAGCCCAGTAAGAATTCTTTTTATTTATTTATTAAAGATTTCTGTGCCTTCCCAGCCACCGCCTCCCATTTCCCTTCCCCTCCCCCAGTAAAGTCCCCCTCCCTCATCAGCCCAAAGAGCCATCAGGGTTCCCTGCCCTGTGGGAAGTCCAAGGACCACCCACCTCCATCCAGGTCTAGTAGGGTGAGCATCCAAACTGCCTAGGCTCCCACGAAACCAATAGGTGCAGTAGGATCAAAAACCCATTGCCATTGTTCTTGAGTTCTCAGTAGTCCTCATTGTCCACTATGTTCAGCCAGACCGGTTTTATCCCAGGCTTTTTCAGACCCAGGTCAGCTGGCCTTGGTGAGTTCCCCATAGAACATCCCCATTGTCTCAGTGTGTGGGTGCACCCCTCGCTGAGTTTTTTGCTCGTGCTCTCTCTCCTTCTGCTCCTGATTTGGACCTTGAGATTTCAGTCCAGTGCTCCAATGTGGGTCTCTGTCTCTATCTCCTTTCATCACCTGATGAAGGTTAATATTCAGGAGGATGCCTATATGTTTTTCTTTGGGTTCTCCTTCTTATTTAGCTTCTCTAAGATCATGAATTATAGGCTCAATGTCCTTTGTTTATGGCTAGAAACCAAATATGAGTGAGTATATCCCATGTTCCTCTTTTTGGGTCTGGCTTACCTCACTCAGTATAGTGTTTTCTATTTCCATCCATTTGCCTGGGCACTTCAAGAAGTCCTTGTTTTTTACTGCTGAGTAGTACTCTAATATGTATATATTCCATACTTTCTTCATCCATTCTTCAATTGAAGGGCATCTAGGTTGTTTCCAGGTTATGGCTATTACAAAAAATGCTGCTATGAACATAGTAGAGCATAAACTTTTGTTGTATGATAAGGCCTCTCTTGGGTATATTCCCAAGAGTGGTATTGCTGGGTCCAGGGGTAGGTTGATCCCGAATTTCCTGAAAAACCTCCACACTGCTTTCCAAAGTGGTTGCACAAGTTTGCATTCCCACCAGCAATGGATGAGTGTACCCCTTTCTCTACAACCTCTCCAGCAAAGGCTATCATTGGTGTTTTTGATTTTAGCCATTCTGACATATCTGATGGTATCTTAAAGTTGTCTTGATTTGCATTTCCCTGATCGCTAAGGAAGTTGAGCATGACCTTAAGTGTCTTTTGGCCATTTGAACTTCTTCTGTTGAGAGTTCTCTGTTCAGCTCAGTGCCCCATTTTATAATTGGGTTGATTAACCTTTTATGGTCTAGTTTCTTGAGTTCTTTATATATTTTGGAGATCAGACCTTTGTCAGTTGCGGGGTTGGTGAAGATCTTCTCCCAGTCAGTGGGTTGCCTTTTTTTAAACTGCCATCTGGGATTTTGATAGCATCTACAGGTGCTATGTCTGTAGATTAGGTTAGATTATGGGCCACCTTAGCATCAAGTCTTCCAACCCACCAGCCTGGGAGGCTTCCATTCAGCTGTACCATCCTTGCACATCTAGCCTCCTCTGTTAAGTTCATTCTTAGATTGATGGGGAAGCTCAGCCAATCACATTCGGCTAGGGTGTAGCCACCTGGGGCCAGGGAAGAGAACCTGGGAGTCCAGGTGCGCTTGCTCTCTTCTCTGTGTGCGGAGTTTGCTGGACCCATTTTGGATTTCAGAACTTTTACCCCAGTCATGTGAGTTTCCCCATTTTCAATTATTAAATTATATCTATTGTTTTGAGCTGGTCTGGTTAATTATAGCATACCGGTTGAATATGCCGTCAAGATATTTTGTTCTTTTTGGAGGAATTATAAATAAAATTTCTTCTATAATTTTCTTTCCCCATTGTTCATTGCAAGTACATACAAATGCAGGTGTTGGTGTTGAATCCTGCAACTCTGCAGCAGTCTACTGTGTCTTTATTCTCATGTGTCCTAGTCAGTCATTAATTAGTGGGCGAGCAGGAGCTCCAAATCAGCCATTCAGCTTCCAGCATCTCTCTACCTCTTCATCAGACTCCACTGAAAATTTAACAATGGGCTTGGGCATGCTCATTTCTATCAAGTCACAAATCCAAAACTCTGATTTGGATCTGATTCTGAACCTTTGCCTGAACTATGGGTGGCATTTTGACAGCCTCATGGCAATGGAACCTCAAATCTACTGGTTAGATTCCTTGGTTATTTAGGGAAGGATAAATTCAAATTGTTAGTGTGTGTGAATGTGTGTGTATGTATGTGTGTGTGTGCACGCACACATGTGCATGCACATGCATGGATGGTGTTTATGCGTGATGTAGCCATATGGAGACCAGAAGAGATTCTAGTGTGTCCTGTTCCATCACTCTACTGTATTGCCTTAGATAGACCTCCTCCATCATCCTATACTACATTGCCTTGAGACAGACCTGCTCCATCACTCTATACTGCATTGCCTTGAGATAGACCTGGAGACAGACTAGCAACCAGCAGTTCTTAGCAATCCTCTTTTGTCTGCCCACCTCCCCCAGTATTAGTCATAGGCAGGGGCACGGCCAAATCCAGTTTTTGTATCACTTGAGATTAGAATTTAGGTCCGCGTGTTTGTTCAGCAAGTGCCATTACTCACTAAATATGTCCCCAGCCCCCTCCTAAACATTTTTAAAAGCAAATTTATTAGTATACGGAAAGAGCAAAGCAATTCAGTCTTAGGTGGCCTGAGAATACACTGGAACTGGGATGACCCGTGTGTTCATTTCTCAGGCAACTCTAGATGGCATGTATGGATTACATAGTATGTTTTATAATGACTCTAACTCCAACCCAGCAAACACTTCCTCAAAGGGATGAGAGTTCTACGACGAATTTTAAAGGCACGAAAGGAAGGTGACACCTAAACAAATCCCCTTCGCATCCCCCAGCATAAACTTTTCAGCTTCCCCACTGAGCATCCATGGGGAACTGGCTGTCCAATGAGGGATTTATCCCTTCACTCTGTGCTACCCAGCAACAGGTCCAAATTCTGAGAAAAGCCCAAGGGTGGCTTCCAGCCTCTCATGTCAGATGAAATGACACAACTGGTTTCATTGGAATCCATGGGACTCTGAAGCTGGCCAAGAAGTGGTCAATATACCTTGCAAAGAAATATCATGGACTCATCCCAGAGGTCCTGGGCAGAGATCCCAAAAGGTAATGAAGTTGAACTAAACAAGCCTCCTCATTGGCTGCTGCTGTTGATGCTGTGAAAGACTCTGCCCAATGGCTTTGGGCCTGAGTAAATGTTGGCTTGGCTGACCTGGTCCACTGAAATGAATTGAGCATGACTAAGGTGTAGGGATGCCAACCCTTCCATTAACTGGGAAGGCATGCAGAGGCAGCAGAGAGGGGCTGCATACCACGGCTGCAAACAAAGATTCTTGTCCAAGCAGGCCAGTTTCGGGGAACAGCCGGGAAGAAATGGAAGAAGACAGGTCTCGAGGACTCTGGGGAACAGGGTCCTGAGCTACAGCCCAAGGAAAATATGTGAGACCACTCAGCAGATGTGACTCTAATGGCGCTGAGCTTCAGCCTTGCAGCCTGTGAAGTGAACTTAGCATCCGTCTGTGTTTCCTGGTGACTGTGAGCGGTCCCTGCACAGACCCAGCGGCAGGGCACAGGAGAAGGACTAAACACACCTACATGCCTAAATCCCTCCAAGGGCTCAGCAACATCACACAGAACAGGGTGGAGTAGGGGAGTAAAGAGGAGAGAATGCATCAAAGGGGCTTCAAAAAGACATTTTTAACATGTCTTTCCACAAAGTCAGAATTTATTTTCTTACTTTATTATTTAAAAAGTCCTTGGAAATAGATTAAGACATCACAAGCAAAATAAGCCAGATCCAAAGGCTATACAACTTGTACACCAGCTGAAATTGGCATTTGAAATGGAGACTTCAAAGCTTCTCAATAAATGTATGCATTTAGCCTCCACAAAATAAGTCATGGCAGACTTAGAATAAAACTAGAGAAACATTTAACTTACGCACATATACATACGTATATACACACAAACACACACACACACACATATATATATATATATATATATATATATATATATATACTCATGTCTACTTCCTGTATTCAGACTCTCCTTACTTATATTTAGCTATTCTTTTCATGTTGTACCCACATTTACATTTGTTTAAATGTATGAATATGTTATTGGCAGAAACCCTCATATGAGAGAGAACATATGATTTATCTCTGAGCTTGTTTGACTTCACTTAATATTACATATTCTAAGTTTATCCATTTTCTTGCAAATTTTATTACATCTTTCTTTAGAGCTGAGTTGTACTTACACTTACACTTACACACACACACACACATTCTCTTTTTGATAAAGAGTAAAAATATCCTATAAAGTGGGGAGAAGGTAAAGGCAGAGAAAGGAGAAGAAAGATGGAAGAAGAGAGGAAGAAGGGAGCATAAGAACGAGAAAGGCAAACCTCCAGTCTCTTGCGAGCAAAGCCGTAGCATAAACATGACAAAATTACAGACCACTATTTCCTTCTAAACAGACTTTCAAGAGTTCATCTCTGTATGCCACATACAGGCAGCACTTAGGAAGCGGCCTTGCAAAACCCACCTTGTCGTGCAGGGTAAGAAGGTAGCTGGAATAAACTACTTCCAGCCACATCTGGAGAGGAGTGAACCAATTCAGCTTTGTGTGCAGCCCAGCCACAAGCCAAGCTCTCATGGGACAGGTGTGATACACAGTGTGCAAAAGCCGTGTAGAGAAGATGTGGGGGAAGCTAATCGAAACTAGTTACACAAACAAGGCTGCAGAGACCACCTACAAGCTCTTTAAATAACTTAGCTTAACAGCATCCATTTGAACAACGTGCTAATCTCAGAAAATCTTCTCATAAAAGCAACTTTTGGCAGCATCTCCTTAAGGATCAGCGTCTTCCTGGAGCTGGGAGAAGTAATAAAGCCACAACTTTTTCTTGAACTCAAACACATTGACTTATCCATCACTCTCTGAGACAGGAGAATGGGCATCAAGAGCAAACACTGTGGGATGGAGATACAGGTCAGTGGCAGAGAGCTTGCTTAGCATGCAGAAGGCCCGAAGTTCAAACCCTACACACAGGCAAGACAGAGAGGGCCAGAGATTCGAGGCTGAGCCGTGTATGGAACACGTTCTGGGTAGGACTCAAGTCCTCTCTCTGTACTTTCCCAGAATTCTCTGTATCACAGGAGGCTGAGCTGCACAGTGTTCATTTGTTGGACTTTCTTGCTATCTACATTTGAACAGGATTTATCAGTGGAAAATACCAGAAGGACATGAAATCCAGAGAGGAAAGAAAACCCAGGTAGGTAGGCATGATTCATTCATTCATTCACGCCCTACAGGATTCCTGACAAATAATCCACTCCTAGAACCAGAGTTGTGGCCAGGATCAGGCTGGTTCCCACATCCCCAGCTCTCACTTCCAGATCATACTCCCAGCAGCAGAGATGTTTAAGGAGGGTTAAAAGAGATAGGGTGACATTGACTGAGGTTGTCTGTCTGTCTGTGGGGTAATGGTTTGCTCTAGACTTTTGCAGTGGCAGAAGTGGGAAGGAGTACACTGATTCCAGAGGCACTCAAGATTTAAAATCTACACAGCATTTGTCCAAGGCTGAAAGTGAGCAGGAAGGAGAAGAATCATAAGCCTGAGGTCCAGGAACTACGATAGCTTTATAATAATTTACGACAGGGGCCTGGTGAGGTATATCCGTGAGTAAAAGCATCTGCTGTTCAGTTTGACAACTGGAGTCAATTCTCTGGACCTTCGCGGTGGAAGGACAGAACTGACTCCCCCAACATTCCCAGGAACACCATGGCACGAGCGTGCATGCCTGCATGCATATGCACACATGCCTATGCACACATGTGCACACACAGTACACACATGAATGAATGTACACGCATCACACACACACACACACACACACACACACACACGCACGCACTAAAAGAGGCTTAGAGCACAGGAAACTCCAGAACCAGATGGACTCATGGCTAAATCTTACCAAGCTATCTAAGAGCTACCACCGATTCTTCTCATGCTATGAGAACTGAAAGGGCAGCCATTTTTCAAATCGTTTTCCAAGGCCAGAAGCACTCTGTTACTGAAATCTGACAGGAATACAAAAAAAAAAAAAATCCACACCAGTAACTTCAATTAGCATAAAGATAAAATTCCTCAACAAAATAAAAGTTCACATTCAACATTACAATGAACGGATTATGAACCACACGACACTGACTTCTTTCCAGGGATGCAAGGGTGGGCCAACATATATAAATCAATAGATGTACCATATCACAGAAAGAGAATGAAGGATAAAGTCCTCTGCTCATCCCAATAGACAATGAAAGATATTTTATAAAATGCAACATTCACTCCTAACAAAAACTTTGAACAAACTGGACGTCGAAGAATCATATATTAACAAGTCAAGTCTATATATGATAAACCAGTGGTCTATGTTATACTCCATGGGGAAAGGTAGAAACTTTTCCTCTGATATCAAGAATAAGACAAAGGTGTCTTTTCTCACTATTCTTCTTCAGTATATTACTGAAAGTTACAAACGAAGCAATAAGGAAAGAAATAAAAGAAACACAAAGAGATGAAAAATTACTTAAAAGTCTCTAACACCAAGACTATTAAAACTATAATGTATTCAGTAGCATGCAGAATACAGAATCAATAAATAATTTTTAAATAAAGCAATATATCATGAAAGTGGTCCTGTGCACAATAACTATAAAAATAAATAATAAAGTAAATTTAACCAAGACAGTGAAAAAGAGTTAAGATCCAGAACATACTAGTAACTCAAACATTAAAACATGCAACTAACCCAATAAAAATAGGCAAGTGATCTGAACAGACGTTCTTCAAACAGGAAATATGATGATGAACAAGTATATGAAAATGTTCAATATAATTAGCATCTGAAGGAGGCAAGTAAAAACTATAATGGGAATAAACTTCAGGCCAGCTAGAATTGCTAAGTAAATCCATGCTAGCAAGGATGCGGAAGAACAGAAATCTACACACTATTGGTGGGGATATAAATTAGTATAGCCAATATGGAGGACAGTGTGAAGGTTCTTCAAAAAAAAAAAAAAAGGTTACTCTATAACCCGTAATAGAAACTCCCCTTATGAGCTGCTGACCCAGGACCTGGGAAAGAGGAGACCCCATCACAAGGAGAACTTCACAGCAGAGATGCCCCTTCCCACCCCTCCCTCTGAACAGTGAGGTCATTTTTTTAAATGCTTGATCATCATCAGCGCCAAAGCCTCACGCAGGTTTTTTTCTTACAACACCTAATAAAAGCAGATTGGGCAAAGCAACTTCAACTGACTTTTGAGCTCTCTTAAGCACCGAAGGAGGGGAAAGAATGAATGTTGAATTTATAATTACTGTACGTTTTGAGAGAAAAGGAAAACCTCATACTCAAAGAACCATTTTCATAAATCATGGCGATGATTTTAAAAATGTGGTCTGAAGAGACGTAACTGTGCGCTCACCCTGCATCTGTTTCACATACAGAAATGTGTCGGGTTTACATAAACCACACTGATAGAGATGAAAAATAAGGAAGAAGGAGATAAAAATAGTTCTTATGGTATCAGCAACACCTCTTTTATTATTATTATATATGATGATGCTGCCATCGTCTCACTCATGGATTGCATTGGCTAATGACCTCAAACAGTGCAAAGTTAGAGTGAGCCAACATCCACAATCAATTCTCTCCACTTTAAAAAGAAGTCTCCAGTATTGTGTGTGTGACTCTTTCAGGGTAGTAAACTAAAACCACCTCAGCTCCCAAGCACACCCCTTTCCTCCCTTCAGATGTGTTCCTCTGGCCTCATACTCCCCTGGGATACAGAGGAAAAAGACACAACATCCAGTGACCTTCCTTTTGCCAATGCTGCCCTGGCTAGCTCAACTATAAAGATATCAAACTATCCATCAGCCCCGCCCTTGTAGCTTCCTAGCCTGAAGAGTAACTGCTGATTGGTGGCTTCGATCCTTATGAAGCCTCGCAGGGACAGAGCAGGGGTGGGGGAGGATTCGTTTTTCCCTCCAGCTAAGGTAGTGGTTCTCAACCTATGGGCCATGACCCCTTTAGAAGTCACATATCAAATATTTACATTATGATACATAACAGTAGCAAAAAAAATCACAGTTATGAAATGGCAATGAGATCATTTGATTATGGTTGGGGTCACCGCAACACGGGGAACGGTATTAAAAGGTCACAGTGTTAGGGAGATTGAGAACCGCTGAACTAAGGACACCTTGGACTTTTTAATCAACAAATGTGAAGACCAGCAGCGCCCCCAGAGATGAGTGTTTCTGAAATGCGTGTGAACCTGACTCGTAAGTAAGGCTCATCTGCTGCCGGACGCACACTCTGATAGCTTCCACCTGCATCATATACGGGTCTCCTAATTCTTCAGTTTTATCTTTTGCGCTGTCACCAGCTCCAGCCTTGAAGTCCACTGAGCCATTAGCACACACTTTATTCTCCCGCCAGGGGCAAACCAGTATGGTGATGAAGAAGTATTTCATGATGTAAGCATCTATCCCAGCTATAGCATCTTGTTGATATTCATTTTGAAATTCCTTTCATCTTGCTGTATTGTTTGGAGGCTTTCTGGAACTTTGTGCCTAGATAAAAGAACCTTGTCTTTTGCTCCCTGAGAGTAAGTTTGTATAAATCTGTTTAAATAATTCTTTCTCGCAGCAGTACTATTCAAAGTGCCACAGTTAATTTCTGAATTGTTTGTGTTTGCCCACTGACTATCTGTTCCTCACAGCCCCCTTCAGCTCTCCAAACTAGGAAAGGTGGGCACTTGGTCACCCTTCTTCATCACTGGTCCAGTTTTCCATGAGCACATCATGTGTACACCACAGTCCAGTACGATCGAGAGCCAACTCAGAAGGAAGTGACTCGCAGCCTCACACACCGTGGCCTCTCCCCACCTTGGGATGACTCAAGACCCAAACCTTCCCGGCCGAGCTAGCCTGGTTTCCATCAGCGCTTCAGCACACCCTTCCTACCATCTGTAAATCACAGGCGCTCGGCTCAGGCCAGAGGACCTGACACGTTCCTGGAGGCTTGTCTCCTTGAAGGTTCCTCCCTCGTGATTGAATAAAAACAGCTTCCTTCCTCTTATCACTGCTCATCCATGAAAAAAAAAAAAAGAAGAAGATAAAAATAAAAGGATTTTAAATGCACACTCTGAGTCCCATCACCCGGGACAGTGGCTTTCTTCCCTGCGGTGCCCAAGTTGCCTTGTGCTCTACGATTCTTTCTATGTAGGTAGATATTATTGCAGCCCTATGTACTATGGGGATTATCCAGTCTCCTATTGGGAAATTTTCATGCAATAAAACAAAATATCTTTCTTTGTTACCATATTATAATTTGGAGGCATTTAATGGGCAGGCACCTAATTGGAGCCCAGGGCCTGGTCATGCTATTCCAGAACACCAGCATGAGTCTCGGCCCACAGTGCGGTGCAGCATCCTGCTGGAGAGAAACTACCCCAGCTGCTTTGGCCTTCCTCCTCCCACTCTCTTCATCTACAATGATTCTACACCTCCTGGAAGAAGAGAGAAGTCTTTGTCTCGGATTATAACCAAGTTTCTTTGATTTCCAAACTTTTAGGCTCTTCGTACACATTCTGTCCCTCTAAAACATGGTTTCCTTCCTGATTCCTGAACCTATGTCTAGGCCCCATGGAACCTGGCTATTTCTAGTTCAGTGTTCAGGTCTCAAATAAATGTTCCCTCTCTCTGAGGGAAGATGCGCCCTCTTGTCATATCTGTTCCTAATGCACAGGGACCTTCCCTTTGGCATCTCATATAACTGTAACCAAGTTGCCAGGTTGGGTCCTCCATTGGCTGTGGTTTCCTTCCATCATGATAGGTTCATCTACATGATGAGCATTTAATAGAACTCCTATTGAACCAATGTGTTAAGCCACAAAATAAAACAGAAGGGAACCAAAATATTTCCAAAGCCTCACTTTTCGAAAATAGTGATAATCAATGTGCCTAAGGTGAAGCGCCAACTTAAATGTCACCTACCAATCCTTCTCCTTCCCCATTCCTACCAAAATTTCAATCTTTCCATTTTAAAAGCAGTGTTTCCCTCTCATAGGCCATGTGGATTGAGTAAAGCTGACTCCATAGATCACATCATGGGTCGCTGAGTGAGAATAAGCCTCGAATATTTTGCTGGGTCCCTTGGGAAGGAAGGCTCTCACTTTCTGTTGGAATTACTGAGTTGCTCAAATGAGGCTCAGATCTGTTTGGAGGTCAGAGGCATAACTGTATATGGTGGCATCCTTTGAGCACACAGCTCTAAGCTCCTCTGGAGCAAGTACAGCTGTAAACTTTTCAATTACTTTGATCCTTTTTAGCTGTGCAACTTTGATTTGTTTAATTCAATTGGACTTTGATTCATGTCTGATGGAATAGAATCTTGCCGTCTACTCTGTGATCTAGGAACAGAGACAAATTCTCAACCAAAAATTCTTCTCAGCTCCCTCGCTAGCCATTGCTCCTCCCCTGCAAGATCAGGTGGGAGTTGATGGCTTAGTGACATTGAAAGGCCACTTCCTAAGACACTGCACCTCGGGTGGCTTTTCTGCTCATGGCACTGAGGTCCTGAATAAAAAACTTGACCCTCTGCAAGAGAAGCATTTCAAAGCAAATTACAAAATCTACTTTGCCAAACATTCCTGTTGAGAGATTAATCCATATAATCTCTTCCCTTTGGGGCTTCTGAGACAATCTTTCAGTTCTGAAAGACACTTACAAAATTTTAATACATCTCCAAATTTCCAAAATCCTGGGAAGCAGACTAGGTTAGTTCTCAGGCCAATGTTAGCCACTGCTAAGAGCTGGGCCACCTCCAGGTGAACCCACTGCTCCACTACAAGTGTGGATGTTGTACTTGGATGAAAAGCCCTGGGAAGAGACATAAAATTCAGTTGAGAAACAACCACACCCCTAATACCATGGACCCACAATGATCCAGTTGGCTGAAGTACACCTACATGAGGAATTGGTAAAGGGAAGTTTTCCAACAGTCTGCTGAACCTTAGGGAACAGAGGACTGTCCAAAATGTCTCATAAATACAGTGATGCTCTTGTGTACAGACTCCACACACACACACACACACACACACATTCAAGCGAAGAGCAGAAACTCATGAAGTGAGATTTTATGGTCTGAGAACTCTTTTAGAAAAGTTGCTATAAAGGTATAAAATTCCACCTGACTTAAATACATCCAGAGTCACTCTTACCAAAAAGAAGAAAGTCACATAAAATTTAGGTCTATCCCTAAAACCTTGAAAATGCAAAGGTGATTACTACCTGTGGATATTATATCCAAAATGGCAAAGATGAAGAACATAAAACAGAACCAGGGCTTGGGCCTTATTTACTATATTTATATACACTTGTGCACGCACGCACACACACACACACACAATTAGACCCTTACTTCCTTATAATTCACTGATATTCTATCTTATGCTATAAAGGCCTTGGCTCCTGGCAGAATTATTTGCAAATGTAATGCACTGCCTCTGGAGACACCAATGTGCATAATGTCTTCTTTCAATGCCATCTAAGATAACTTTGGTGGCAGTGGTAGCAAAGCGCAAACATACCGAGTCACTAATGATAACACACTTAGGTCTGCACCTGCCTTGAAGCCCATTGAGGTCCACGCACAATCAAACCACTCCATCTCCGGGATCTCAAGGCATGCAAGTGATGCTCACAAACTCAGAGCTAGTTTCAAGCATGAGACAACAACTGTGGATCTTGCTGTTGCCACGTGCTGCCCTGGGAAGTTTGGAAAGTGGCCTGACTTCACCAGTCCTGGGTTTCACTGTTAGGAAGGTGTTGGCATGGTTACTAACAGTACTTGAGTACAAGCATCACTGGCAACCTTAAGTGAGGTAAAGTCTTGATTTGCCAGAACCAGTGTTCACCTTCCACGTGTTGTATTTGCTGCAGAGCCTTTGGGGATCACAGAAGGGGACAGGTTTGTCTCTATCTCCTGAGGTCTGTCTCTAGTTTGGGGGTGTTGTTGCTTCCAGGAAGATGATCTGTGGATATTTTCATTGGACTGAGATGGAATAGCCCTGAACTTTCTTCCTCTGAAAACGACAACAATGGAGTTTTAAAAGCAGACATCATAAACTACAGGCCAACCAGGCAACTGTTAGTGAGCTGTGAATTCCACAATGCTGGACCAGACCACTTCAGGTCACTACCGGTCTCATGGCATCCAGAGAGGGCCTGCCACAAATAGAGCCCTGATCATTAATGTGCAACTAAACAAAACAAACAAAAGAGCCAACAATGATAAAAACTTTGAAGTGATGACTGACCAAATGAATGCCAGTTGGCAAATCTCAGTCAAGGCAACATCGCCAAAAGTCTTGGCAATGGCACCAATGAGCATGGACGAGTGCCATATATCTCCGCATCACTGCTTCACAATGATAGAAGTGGCGTTGGTCCTACAGGCTGTTCTTTGACCTATCCAAGTATAGGACAATAAAGCAACAAGGATGTTGCTAAAGGAACTCACTGCACGCCTCAAAGATGGCCTTGGCCCAGCACTGTGGTGGCTCTGTGTGTCTTCACTTGTCACGACTCCATTGGCCAGTCCAAAAATAATGGAAAACAAATACCTGGCAGTCTACTGTTTTCTAGCACATGGAAGACATTTCTAACCCATTATGACACTATTTCTTTCCTTGGCTCAGTTGGAGGCTGCTTCTCCACACAGTATTCCAGAGAACTACTAGCAATAACTGCACTTAGCCTTTGTGGTACAGCTATCTTGCCATCTCTGGTCTGGCTTGTTTGTTTTGTTTTCATTTTAGACCATTCTTAAAGTTATTTGCTATTTGCTCTCAATTATCCTCCCTTCCTTCAATATAACATCCTAATTTTCACTGGATTGTTCATTTCTCCTACCTCCTAGTTTTCTGTCAGTCAATGGCTAGGATCTGGGGGTACAGTGTAGCACAACATTCTAATTGGTACTAACGATAAAAACCCATAGCCAGATATAGGGGTTAATGCTAAAGATCAGAGAAACAAAACGGCCAGCCACTAGAGAGTTACCTCTACCGATGCTCAGACCAAAGGGGCGATCTTGTCCTCACACTGCTTCCTTGACCGTTTCAGACTGACTGCCCTGAGCTCCTGTCTCCTCCTGCCTTACATTCCCCTCTCCTTCCAGCCACCACTCCTGTCTCTACCTCCCTAGTGCTGAGATTAAAAGCAGGTGATCCCAAGTGCGGGTATCACCTTTGTGTGAGCACTGTTTCTCTTTTAGACTGGATCAGTTTCGTGAGCTAACAGAAATCGATCTGCCTCTGTTTCCTGAGGGCTGAGATTAAATGAGTGCACCCTGGCCTGGCCTCTATGGCTATCTAGTATATCTTAGCTCTGCACTCTGGTTCTTCAGCAGCTTTATCTGTTAGATTACAAAATATCACCACAATGTACAATACTGGCCATAGGGTTGGCTTGGGGGTGCTCTAAGGCAATCCAATTCTCTGGATCTATGGTCATTGACTTCTGTCAGACTGGCAGGGGTGTCCTCTCTTAGTCTAGACTTGTTACAGTCTTAGAGCTGAGAGGAACCAGATGAAGGCCAGGAATGGAAACACCAGGATAAAAGCAGGCAGGTGGGAAGAGGCTGACACTCTGAGATTCAAGGGCCTGCATCTACTCACACCTAAACTTACCCTTGCACTTAATACTTATAAGGAAAATCATCTTTGTATTTTCCTTTAACTGACCTGAAGCCAAGAGAGTACAGCATAATACAACACTCCAAAGTCAGATATCCCGGGAAAAGACTAAGAGACCCATCGCTTGGCCAGGTTTATCCTACCTTGGTAGAAGAGGCACTGAAGACTGCCATATTTTTCCAACAGGCCAATCCCATCTAGTATAATAATCCAAGTAGCCCAGAGGCAAAGTCATGCTGGTTGGGTCCCAAAGGGCCTAGAGACCCAATGACTGCTGGTTCATAGAACAGCTTCCCATAATTTTTGCCACCTAGATGTCCTCACCACAGACAGTCTTACCTACCTTCATTAGCAATGAGAGTCCACCCAGGAAGTCTGCATCCATTCATTTTTCCATACATCAGGCTGGTGTGTGCTTTCAAATATGGCTGTGGTGTTTAGGGTGTGCCAGTAAAGAAAGGAATAGGGGCCTGTTCCATAAAGCTTATATTACAGAGATAGAAGCGTGATGATAACTCAATTGTGTAAGGCATTCGAAAGTGACACGAGCCAGTAGGACCATATAGAATGGGTTGAGAGCGCTTGAGGGTAGTTTTAAATTGGGTAGTTTACATGGAACTCCCTAACCGTGATCTTGAACTCCAACTTGAAGGGAAACATGACCTTGGCAGGGTCAGGACATTCGAGCAGAAGGTAAACAGGTTACTAATTTTTTTAAGTCTCAAATTTCTGAACAATCAACTGCTTCAAAGAGACTGTACCTACCTGCTCATAATTCAGGGTCATAGCTGTACACAAATCAGTTCAAGTGAGTTATTTCTATCGTTTCTTCTTTCTGTGTTTAGGGAAGGGACAGGAGAGAGCTGTTTGGCTGGGAGCTGGGAGCTGGAGAGCTGGTGAAAAGTGTGCCGACCTCACAGGTTGCCTGAGACCCACGCTGCCAGGACACCAATTCCACAAACATCTGGAAAATGAAGTTAGTACTGGAGGATTCTGATAAGGAACGAGCAGCAAGCCCTGACAGGGGTAGTTCATTTATTCTGTTTTTTTGTTTTGTTTTGTTTTGTTTTCTTAACAGCAACTGAAGGTGTTGCTACCCAAGGATGATCTTTGCTTCCCAGGCTAAGGAGTGGTGGCTGAGAAGAAGCTCCTTGGCCTGGGCTATCTGGAGAGGGAGGAGTAGGGTGGAGCACTGGGCTCCTTTCCTATGTGTGTTGGGTGCATTCATTTCTAACCTGTCCTCCCTCTGGCTCAACTGCTTGACAGAGATTTATATGCCAGCACCATGATCACCCTGGATCCTTTGAGGAAAACATAAAACAAATCTGCAAGACTGGGGCAGGAGGGGGCAGCCATCAGTTGCCCAAATGGAGGAAAGACAGGCCGCTAAGTACAACTCCTGTGGTTCAAGGTCCATCTTGGGGCTTCAGGTGCTGACAGAGCCCTGGTCAGAGGCAGTTCTGCGTTCTTCCCATGGAGTCTAACCAAAGGACCACAACCTCCCTCCCTGGTGAAACCTTCCTGTCTGCCTAGTCGGGGTCCTAGGAGTGGGCAGCATAGGCAAGAACCTCTCAGCTCTTTGGAGCTCAGACCTCAAAAAATTAGAGGTTAGAATATGCTCCCCTTGAGGAGTTCACTATATTTCCTCCTCCAGACATGGGGAAAGATACGGAAGCTTACCTGGTTACAGAGACCTTATGAAATCCTTAGCACATCCTGAGCCCTTCCAGCACTGGCCTCCAGCGTTACTGTTATTAACAGAACAACAAACAGGGACTTGCTTCCATCAGAGAATACACCTCCATCTGGGATGCAGGCTCTTACAGTCTTTGAAAATGTCTCCCGACAATGGTCCTGAGCCTGTGAGATGGATCAGTGAATAAAGGGGTTTGAACAACAACAAAAAAATCCCAAAACAGAGTGCTACTATTAGGAGGTGTGGCTTTGTTGGAGTGGGTGTGGCCTTGTTGGAGGAAGTGTGTCACTGTGGAGAGAGGTTTTGAAATCTCATATATGCTCAAGCCACACCCAGGTTCACAGTCCACTTCCTATTGCCTGTGTACCGTGCAGAACTCTCCAACACCGTGCCTGCCTCCATGCTGCCCTGTTCTATCATGATGTAAGAGAGCCTGAATTAAGTGTTTTCCTTGTAAGAGTTGTCATGGTCGTGGTGTCTCTTCACAGCAATAGAGACCCTAAGACAGTGGGTAAGGGTACCTGTTGTCAAGGCTGATGACCTGGGTTCAACTGCCCAGACACACATGGAGAAAGGAAAAGACTGACTGGGACTCATGCAATTTGTTCTCTGACTGCCACACATTCTTTATGGCCCATGTGCCTATACACGTGCACACACACATACGTGCACACACACACACACACACACACACACACACGTGTGCGCGCGCATGCATAAACACACACAAATAAGTGAAATGCAGTAAAATATAAAATACTTTTTCAAAAGTCTAGTCTCCCAGGAATATGATAACTAAAACCTTCTGTTTTATTACTTCTCTGTTATTCTACAACCGCGCTGGGGTGATGCGACTTGCGCGGCCAGGGCCGGCTGCAGCAGGGTAGTTAACCTGTCTCTGTGTGGGGAGTATAAACCATATACATTGGCACCAGCCCAAAGCCTGGGAGAAGTCAGGCTGTGCAAACAAAGTCTCTAATGGAAATCATCCTATGTCCCTCCAGTCATGGCCATTTCAGCACCAAAGACACATAGAACTCAGAACAAAGTCCCATGGGAATCTTTGGCCACAGCAAGACATAAATCCTGCAGGGCCTTGCTCGGCATCATGGGATGTGATGCGCTGGTCCATGTGTTTATAGGAATTTATCCTTACTACCTACCATCTACAAAACACTGTCCCAGAACGTAAGGACACTTTAGTGAAAACCACGTACAAGATGCATGGCCCCCACAAAGAGCTAGATGGTATCAGGGGAGAGCTAAAAAGAAAAGTCCCTGCAGGCCTGGGGCAGGGGTCAGGTTTCCTAGAGACTCTGGCCTCTGGGTAAGAGGGACAATATGGGAAATGAACAAGATACCCTTTCCTTTAGGGAGTCCTTGCTCAATTCAGAGACACGGCAGCACACGAGAAACACTCTCACGTTTCATATTTAAAATACCGAACCTGAAAGAGCAGTTATCATTGGATTGTAGCACAAGGCAGCACAAGGACTCAGGCCACACTGCATGGCAGACTCCCCCTTCTTAATAGGAGTGGCCCTGGAATGAGTTGTTCCCTCTCGGAACCTCCGTTTCCCCTCTGTAAAGTGGGGATTATAGTTGCACACTTCACTTGGCTATGGTGAGAACTAGGTGACTTAGTTCGACTTAGACACTTAGACAAAATCACAGCCTGTGGACCACGCAAGAGGCAGTTGTAACATCCTAACACGCCTCCAGTTCTGAGGTGGACTCTTTCACTGAGGCATCTGATGCCTGGTCTAGAGCATAGTGAGTCCAGCTGGCTGGACGGACGCTGGAATCTACCTATTATTTTTTTTAAATTCCCTTCTTCAATTTTGAGATCATTGTAGACCCACTCACATTTTTTAAGGAGTGATAGATAAGTGTGTTTCCCCTCCCAGGGAGCACTGAGGGAGAAGGGGAAGATGTGCTACACACTGTCACATAGTCACAGAGAAGCCAGCTGTCTGACACTGGCAGCAACAGCATCCACAAGTCTACACAGACTTCCCGGGTGTTGCTGGAGCTTTCGTTGTGTGTCTGGGGGCCAGTTCCAGACAATGTTATCGTGTGTTGTATTCATGAATCTGTCATTATAGTCAAGAAAAGAGGACAGAAACCCTGGAGCTGCACTTCCGTGTGGACCACACCCATGTTACTCACTCCTTGTCTGGTTCCAAATGCCTGGAAACCACACATCAGTCAGCTCTTTTAAAATTTTCTTAATACTGTAAGGGCCATATTTGGGGGACAGTATATACCAAGCTCACGTGTGGAGATCAGAATATGACTTTGGGAGGTTGGTCCTCTCCCACATTTACATAAATTCCAGGGCTCAAACTCAGGTCACTGTTCTTGGGAGGCAGTTGTCCTTACCTACCAAGTCATCTTGCAGGTGCCAATCAAGATATTTCTATAACTGCTCTACTTGTAGAATGCTATATAAATAAAACCAAAGTTTTTGGCAATATCTTTGCTCAACCTGCATAACTCTCTCGAGATCTTTCAAAACTGCTAGATGCATCGCTGATTTCTTGTTCGCGGCTGAGTAGCATCCCATGGTTTGTTTCTCCACGCATTCACCAAAATGCATCTGAGTGGTTTGCAAACTGGGCCTGCAATGGACAGACACCCTCTGACAAGTATTCCTAGGCTCTGTGGAGATCTAAGCTTCCACTGTTACCCTGAAACCAGTCCTAGTGAGCACAAACTTTAGGGATACAACTGCAGCTCACTGACAGAGGACCTGTCTAGTGCACACACGGTCAAGGCCCTGGTACAATTCCCAGGACCGCTCTACATTCCAACCAGCAAAAGATATTTTTGTCTGCAACCTCACGGTATTAGGTGGAGTTACTGGCTTCTCAAATGTTATGATAGAAACACACACATTTTCATTTCTGAATGGTCAGTAATTCTGAACCTTTCTCCCATGCTTACATGCCACTATACATCCTCCTGAGTAAAAGAGCCACCAATTTCAGTGAAATGTCTTCGTGACTGTGTCCTGTGTGGATAGCTTGGGTCTTTTAATGTTGGGATTTTAGGGCTCATTATATATTCTCCACCACAGTCTTGTTGGATATATGCTTTGAAAACATTTTCTCTTCATTGGCAGCTTGCCTTTTTCCCCTTTGAGCAAGGTCTTTCACAGAGCACACATATTTAATTTTAATGTGGTCCCATTTATCATTTAGCCTTTTATGGATTATCTTAGCTCAACCATAATAAAATACCATAGATGCAGTATCATAGGCAACAGGTATTTATTTCTCGATGTCTTCGAGGCTATAGGAATGGCCAAGGTCAAGGTGTCAGCCTAGTCAGTGTGTGGTGAGAGCTTTCTCCTTGGGTTGCAGACCTCCTGGAGTGGAAGTGGGTGGAGAAAGGAGAGAGAGAGAGAGAGAGAGAGAGAGAGAGAGAGAGAGAGAGAGATTCTCTGCAGCTCTTCTTCTTGGATACTAACTCCATCATGAAGGCCTCACTTCGTGGCATTATCTGAACCTCACTTCCTCCCCAAGGGCTCCAGCTCCAATATCATCTAGTAAGGGTCAGGGTTTCCAGGTGACAATCTCCTCGAGGAGATGTCTCGGCCCTTGTCTCATGCTCTGGCATCGGGTTTAAGAACACTGCCCAGCTGTGTTCTGGGTATTCCCCTTGGAAGTTTTACAGTTTTATCTTTTATGTTTTAATCTCTGTACCACTTTGAGCTTTGTAGAATGAGGTCACTTCTTGCCTTGGGTTGTCCAGTTTTCCCATTATTGAAATCTGCCCATGCTGAACTGTTTTTGAAACTTTAACAAACAACCCTGGGATGCATTTATTCGTGTCTGCGTCTGAGGCTGCTATTCTCATCGCCTGGTCTGTGATCTGCTCCTCTGTAAGCTCCAGCACATTCTCGTGGTGCAACTGCATAGAAAACCTTAACACTGAGTGGAAGAACTACTCTCACTTCCCTTTTCCTCTTCAAGATTGTTTTGGCTATTCTGGGGTCTTTCCACATAAATACTACAATAAACCCATCTATAGCTATGGGAAATTTTGTTAGAAACTGTATTTAATTTATAGAACATTTGGGAAAGAAATGGCACCTTTGCTTGGTGGAATCATTGAATTGATTAACATCTGTTCTAGTTCATTTTATATTGCTTTGATAAAACATTCTGGCCAAAAGCAACCTGGAAATGAAAGGGTTTATTTCATCTTCTACTTCCAGGTCATAATCCATCACTGAGGAACACCAAGGAAGAAACTCAAGGCAGGAACTTGGAGGAATATTCTTTGTTGGCTTACTCTCTGGCTTATTCAGGCTATTCCACTAGCTTCCTTATACAGCCTAGACCCACATTTCCAGAAAGATTATCATCACAGTGGGCTGGGCCCTCCTGTATTAATTAATAATCAAGATAATCCCTCACAGATATGCCCATAGGTCAACCTGATAAAGAAAATTACCCAATGGAGACCTTTTTCCAGATGATTCCAGGGTGCCTCAAGTAGACAGTTAAAGCTAACAAGAGAACTCTACCCATTTATCAGCTTGACAAACAAACACAACTCTTTAAACCACAGCTTTCATTTCCTCATCCCCAAGAGCCCATGTTATATTATCACAATATAAAACATGATACAGCTTTTAAAGTCTTTACAGTCTTTAAATTCTTCTATACTCTTTAAAAATACAAAATCTCTTAAATGTGCATTCCCATCAAATAAAATAAAACAAGTTCTATATATTCCTATTCCAAAACGGAAGAACTGGACATTTTAAAATCACACTTATGCAAAAATCAAAATCAAGCAACATAGATCCAAATCGTGTTGCTAGCAGTCTGACATCTGGGGCTCCAGAAGACTTGGTTAGTTCCACTTCGCTGGTTCTGTCTTCAGCCACAGCTTGTCTCATAGGTTCATGTTGGGTCCCCTTCTGACTTGCTGCTGCTGGATGGTTCCATATTCCTCCTGCCATCTCCACAACAAGGCTTTCCCTTCACCAGTGGCCTCTCTGCAGGACTCCAACCCTGCCATTACACAATACCAAGCCCCAGCTCCACTGCATGACCTCGTAGCTTCCATGCCTTCAAAACCAGGAGGATCTGGTAGGTGAGTCTTACACATTGCCAAGTTCAGCTTGACACGCAGTCATGCTTGAAATGCAGTCTTGGTTCCCTTGGGCCACAGCGTCTGAGTGCTGACCATGCAAAAACAGATTTCTATTGCCCTGGTGAAGCCTAAATAAAATATATCGCGTCAATAGTGACAAGTTTTGTCGATCACAGCTAATTCTTCAGCCCTAGCTGACCAGTACCTTGCTCCCCCAATGAAGGCCGAAGGGATTTGCTTCAGTGGTGCTTATGTCTTTAATCATAGAGGACTCTTCAATCCCAGAGGAGAAGCACACACGGATTCTTAATTCAGAAGCTATCATTGAACAGTCCCTGTCATATCTAGACAGAATATTTGTTTACCTATGAAACTGCACAAGACAAGCCCCTGTACTCAGTATTCCTCTCAGTACTCATCCCTTCCAAGTTCCAATAGAACATTCCATTAAACTCTGCACACTAAATGACTTCCCCAGCTCAAAGTTCCACCTTCCTAGAGAATGGTAGGTACTGTAACATGAGGGCCTACTTGTTGGAGCTTCTGCCTTGCCCAGTTCCCACAGTCATTAGGCCCCAAAGAAATCACACAGAGGACTATATTAATAATAAACTGATTGTCCCACTAGCTCAGGCTTCACACTAGCTCTTTATAACTTATATTAGCCCATTATTCTTATCTGTGTTAGCCACATGGCTCAGTACCTTTTTCAGTGGGGCAGGTCACATTCTACTTCTTTGGTTTCTGGACAAGACTGGGGGAAGAGCTTCCTTCTTCCCAAAATACTCCTGTTCTCATTGCCCCACCTCTACTTCCTGTCTGGCTACTGGCCAATCAACGTTTATTTAAAACATAATTGACAGGATACAGAATTGTCCCTCACCTTCCTAGGGAATGGTAGGTACCACCACAGTAGGCTGGGCTCTCTTTCATCAATTAACAATCAAGACAATTGCTTACAGATATGCCCACAAACAACCTGGTAAAGAATGACTCAGTTAAGGATCTTTTGCCAGATGATTCTAGGCTGTGTCAAATTGGCAGTTTAAGCTAATCAGAGTATTTATAAGATTGATTTCAGCCACAGTTCATAAATTTTAGTGTGTATATTTTATTACCTATTCTTTGTAGTTTTTTACCTAAGTACTTGGGTCCTCTAGAGTGTTTAAAGGGCCTGTATTCCAGTTGGTTCTTTCCTATGCAGGTCAGGTAAAGAACAATGTGATTGTTGATTCCTGTGCACTGACCCTAAACCTTGTTGAGCCCCCTGGGCCTAGGAATCTTCCAATAGAATCTTTGTGACTTTATACAGTATATCAACTTCCAATAGAGACTATTTCCTCCTTTCTAATCTGTCTATTTTTCATGGTGTCCTATTCAGATTTAACCACCAAGTCATCTTAGAAGAGAAATCCCCCATAGAGGTACCATAGATAAGATTGGCCTGTGGTCATAACTGTGGAGAACTATCTTTATTGTTACTTGATATAGGGGTACCCAATCTACTTTGGATGGCACCATTCCCTAGATAGGTGGTTCGGCGCTATCATAAAAGAACGCTGACCAAGCATGAACCTGCACTTGAGCGCGAAGGCAGAATTCCTCCATTGTTTCTGTTTAAGTTCCTAAGTACTTTGACTTCTCTCAGTGACATAGTATGAGCCAGACATATAAGGTGAAAGAAACCATTCCCTCCTGTAAGTTGTTTTGGGTCAGAGTATTTTTATCACAGCAATGGAACCTAGACCCAGAGCCTCTTCCCATGACAGAATATCCTTCTAGGTGCCAGTGCAGGCATGGTCTTTATATGGAGAGCAAACACACAAGACAATCAGGTCAAGCAGTGGTCCCCAAAGGGGGTTGGTCTTTTGTACTTGTGTACAGGAGTACCACTGGCACCTAGTGAAAGATAACTGGGGATAACTTTGAGCATCCTTGCCAGGTGAGAGCAGAGTATCATTCTGCCTCAAGTATTAATGGTGCTGAGAATGAGACCCTCTGGGTTAGAGTAAAATCCCACCCATCTGCTCCCACACAGGCTCATAGCTGGGCCCCCATAAAAAGCCTCCACTGGGCAACTGTTGAGAATGTTCATTTCAGTCTCAGCGCTGGCATTTCCCATTAGTTTTGAAATCCATCTTTGAAATTCTATATGATTCATAGAAAACCTCACACTAATTACTAACTATCTTATATTAAAGGGAAAATCAGCACGTTTGCTAGGACAAGTACCTCCATAGGGTTATCACAGTTTACACCCCCAGTCCTTTCTGACATCCTGTCAGAAAAAAAAAAAAGCCTTTGAATAACAGCCAAGAACAAGAGCACGCAGTCAGGGACATGCACCTTCCTTTACTATTTGAAATGCAGCCTTTGTTGTTTATTGGTCTGGTTCATTTTCTCCAATTACTTAACAACCACAACCACATAGTGTGTTCTAAATAAGTCAAGGGTCCATCTTGCCATCAGGAAGTCAAGTATCTCCAACAAGATGGAAGATCCCATTATAAGACTATCACTACCCAAAAATTAAGTGCTCAATTCTCCCCAAAACAAAACAAACAAACAAATCTCCTAAAACCAGGTTACATGTTACATGGATCCCTTGATCAGGATCCAAAGAAAGCAGCATCAAAAGAGATGAAGGCCTATGCCTTGACTGAATTAAGAAACTAAAACCCCCAGAGGGAATAAGTTTAGGCACAGCTGGATTCGGGTGCTCAGAAAGAAACTCCTGTCTCTCAATTGGCATGTCCTTCTCTCTCTCTCTCTCTCTCTCTCTCTCTCTCTCTCTCTCTCTCTCTCTCTCTCTGTGTGTGTGTGTTCAATTCTCAGAAAGACTTTACTTTCAAGGTAGGAAGTGGGAAGGTGGCTTATGAGAATCCCTGTCTCCTATACCTTCATGGTTCTATGGAAAAAAGGATGTCCCTCTCTTCTGATAACTCAGAGAACAGTCTCGGTGTTCAGTGTGCTCCTCACTGGAGCACATGCTCATCCCTGAACCAGTGTCAGAGGCCAGAAGATCATGCCAGGCCACCCGCCCGAGTCTGTGTGAGTGATGCTGGGGACGGGGAAGGAAAATGAGTCACAGCTTCCAGATGAACCGCAGTGCTCCGGGACTATCTAAGTCATTGCTCTCCACTCAGGAAAGGCTGGAACCTGAAGAATCAAGCACATACAAGATCCTACTCTGGAGGGACCAGCTCAGGCTTGGACTGTTGAGTGGTCCCATGAAGGACACTTGTCCTCTCTAAAGAACCCCAAGATCTCTTCAACTGAACAATCAATTTCTATACGAATGTCCTCAACATTCACTATAGTTTGAGACTAAGTTACTCCACACGACATACATAGGTCAAGAAGACAAATGGAGATGGGGCCAGTGGAACATGATTGCTACTACACATCTTTCCCTGAAGTTCGAGTGAGCTCATGGCTGGGGAAATCTTCATGGCTGCCTGACTTCATTAAGGCATAAAACAGTCATCTTAGGAGATTTTGATTAGAACCCTGCAACACCGAAAAGGCACAGTGCCAAGAGGAGCTGGCAGAGAAGGCCGCCCAAGCCTGACAAAGATGGACAGGCAGAATGGGGAAGGGAAGAGTATGTGTGGGCCAGAAAGACTTGTTTTTCCCCACTGGAGAAAATCATGTGGCCTGTGGAATTGTTATCAATATTATGATAAAATTATATTCTTTACTGAAAGCATGAAGCCTGTAATTGGTGATTTCATCCCCTGATGTGGTCAATTATGGATACACACACTGGTGGAGTTCTTGGCTAGCAACCCTTGGGTCTATTCTAAGAGCAGGATAAATGTGCAGTGTGGCACGTGATCTACGGAGGCTCTCAGTCTGTCCAAGAAGAGTCTTTGCACAGCTTGGAAGCTGTGTTGTCTCTGAGCCTGAAGCTGGGAGATCTGGTCTTCATCTAGATGCTGACAGGGTACTCCATGGTCCCCTCGGAGGCACATCACTAAGGAGAGGAAAGTGACAATGTGTGGTTACATTTGAGCCAGACTTTGGAACTGGGGGGGGGGGGGAATTAACAAAATAGCCAAAGAAAACTGTTTGAACTCAGTCCAAAGGCAGAGATGGATGAAGTGCACAAGAGGTTAAGAGACAGAGAGGACCAAGCCAGAAGAGTAAACAGAAATCTAATAAGATCGCTGAGAGATGAGAAAAGCAAGTGTGTTATCAAAGAGAATGTAACTGTGTTTTAGGTGCATTGTGAAGAACTACAAAGAAGGGGTGATCTAGAGCAGTGGTTCCTCAGACTGTGGGTCATGACCTCTCTGGGGGTTAAATGACCCTTTCCCAAGGGTCACCTAAGACCTTTGGAGAACATAGATATTGACATTACAATTCATAAAAGCAGCAAAAATACAATTATGGGACAGCAGCAAAATGATTTTATGGTTGGGGGTCACCAGGACATGAGGAGCTATATTAGAGGGTCACAACATTAGGAAAGTTGAGGGCCACTCCTCTAAAGGCAGATGGTGACAGAGCACAGAGTGCTAATAAAGCATCCGAGTGTGGAATTGTCAATTTCCAGCGTACATATCCCAAGGGACAAAAGAGAATTACCAATATCTGCAAGATGTGGGCACATTGGTCAGTTTCCTGTCCCTGTCACAAAGTACCAGGTGCAGGCATCTGATGAAGAGGTTTGTTCAGTGTGCAGATTGGGGGACCGGAAATTCAAATGGTAAGAAACCCCTTGGCTCCATCGCCTTAGGGTAGAGACAGCAATGGTGCATGCTCCCTTTGTATACACAAGTAATTCTATCTGGAGCCCAAAGTAGAAGTCAGAAGCACCTAGCTTGCTGCAAGAGATACACTAACCTAGAGAAAATGCACAAAGTAAAACACAGGCACCAATGAAAACAGCAATCATCCATAAGACAGGAGGCTACAAAACATCCTCAGCCCTGACATTCTAGAGGATGGATGCTGAAAAGAAAGATTATTCTAGAAAAATAAAATGGTAGAAAAAAGAGGAGGAGCAAAGAGAGTGATCAGTATATGGGCAACCCAGCCAGTAGAGAATGTTCATATTAGCGATGAGAATAATATCAAGTTTCGACTGGGGCAAAGCTGGAGTAAGAGCACAAATGAATATTATTAAAATCTGAAGGCGACAAAGGTCTCAAATCAATGGTTTAGAAGAGGACACAGAGTTCGGTACCTAAGGCTATGATACACTCCGATTCCAGTATTCACACCTGTCACACATGACTCCAGAAAGCTAGCATCCTGGAACCAGAAATTAAGAGCACTAGTTACTCTTCTAGGGGACCTGGTTTGATTCCCAGTATCCAGATGGCAGCTCATCACACTCTGAGACCCCAAGTCTCTGGAAATCTGACACCCTCTTCTGGCCTCTGCCGGTACTGCATGCATCTGGTGTATAAACACATGTGCAGACAAAACACCCACATGCATAAAATTAAAAAAAAAACATTTTTTTTTGAAAAGCTAGTTTTCAGAGTCTAAAAAAACAGCCTCATTCACGCCACGGCCTGGCCAGTGTTGCTCCAGCTATAACATAGTGGGGTAGATGTAAGGATGAAAAAGAAAGACTACATTATGCTTGAAAATTTAAAAACTGTCAAGAAGTAGTTAAAAAATCAGAACTATAAACGTGGGGAAGGCTAATAAAGACACACTGCAGGGGAATTATGCTGTCAGTGTTTTAATTAGAAATAGGAAAGTCCTAAGAGGCACAGTGGCTTATTTCTGTAATTCCAGGAGGCAGGACTTGGAGGCAGGAGGACCCCTGGAATTCATGTGTCATCCTGGGCAAATTAGGGGTCTCCAGGTTCAGAGAGAGAGACCTTATCTGCTGGGGACAACAACTGAGGAAGATACCTGATGCCAATCTCTTGCCCCCACACACATGCACAAACTTACATGTGCAAATAATGAAGCATGTATGCACATATATTACACACATTAAAATAAAAATAATGAAGATAAAAGTAAAAATAATAAAAATAGAGATCAAACACATAAGAGGAATTATTTGTAAACTTAATAGCTATTTCTTAGAAAACCAAAACAGAAAGCTATTGTCATATCAATAAAAACAGTATGAGATAAATGCTATTAGAAATGAAAAACCCTAGGAACTGTTATGATTAAAAGTTTATGAATTATTACAGATAACTTATTGCCAATAAACATAAACGTCCATTAAATTCATAAACTTCTAGAAATATACAACCTAAAAAAAAGTTGACTCAGTAAGAAAGAAAAGGCAAACTTCTATTGCCATTTTAAGAATCATATCAATAGTTCAAATGTTAGGACCAGGAAACACCAGACCCAAAGTGGCTTCACAAGCTTGTTTTACCAAACAGAGAAGAACAGATAATTCTAATTTGACCTAAACCCTTCTAGAGAACCCTTTTTATTAGACCAACCTGACCTTAATTCCAAACAAGACAGACACAGTGTACCAGGCCAACTGTGCTCATCAACACCCACACAACAAAAAAAATGTAAACAAAATATTGGCAAACCAAATTCAGAAACATGGAAAAGCAATAAAATGCCATTCCCAATTTCAGCATGTCCAAAAGAGTAACACTGATGGAACATTAAAAGCATAAATTAATGCAGTTCAACATATTAAAAAATTAGAACAAAATCAAAAGCCTCCCCCCAAAGCCCTTCTATAAAATGCACCCTAAAAAATGCAACCCTAAATCAAAGTTGTCACAAACAGGACCCTTAGTGATGAGGGTTGACAAGCGTCCAATCTGAACACAGCCTTAAAAATCAACAGAAGCAGGTCACGTTCATTGTGCACCAAGGAAAACATCTCAGGAAAGAACAGCAAACACAAACAGCAAAACAAAAGGCAGAAAATTGTGAAACTTGAATATCAAGAACTCGCTTATGAAGAGTAACAAACTGGGAGGGTTGTTTGTTTGCTCGTTTTGTTTGTGTGTTTTTTGTTTGTTTGTTTGTTTTATACAGTGATTGGCAGCAGAGGGATAGTATCTAGGATAAAAAGGATTTCCCAAATCAAAATTGAATAGAAAGAATTCTGAATGGAAATGTAACACAGCAGGCTTAAGAGCTGATGAATCTTAAGGAATCATTAGACAAACATGAATTTAAGACACACTGAGATCCTACTACTCATGAGGATGAAGCAGGAGGATTGAGACTGACGTAGGCTCCATAGTGAGATATTATCTCACATAAGAGGAGGCAGGGAAGACCGGAAAGATGAGGGACAGTCCCTCATCACAGTGGCATGCAATCTTGGACTGGGAATGTAATTGCTAAACACTCTGATAGTACTGGAAGTTGGTCAGGACAAGAGACTGTGATTTGGCTGCACTGTTGTTGAGAACGCGGATGGCAGAGCGGCTTTGGAAAGCGTATCCGTGTCCTTCAGTGCAGGCGGCTGCACACAAACACAAAAACCCCAAAAGTTCCATCACTGGTTGGGTAATCTTTCCAAGAAGCTCAGAGAACTCTTGCGAGGGTGTACCCGCAACACATACAAACAGATACGGCAAAGCTGTTTACAGAAGAGCCAAACTGGGAACCATCCCAACACCAAGGCACAGCAGGCGTGGAGGGCAATGTAGACTTCTGCAGGAGCAGTGCACAGCAGGGAATACCGAGACCTGGAACCTGCTCAGTCACACAAAGGCACTCGAAAGCAAGGCGCACATTATGATAGATTACAAGCCGCATCTCACCTATGTCACATTCAAATTAACATGTTAAAGCAGTGGTGAAGGGTGTGTGCATTCGCAGCACAGCAATCAAGCAAAGCAAGAAATGAGGGAGCCAAAACTCTGGTTGCTGGTTACGTCAGGTGGAGGGAAGAGAGAGGAAGCAGAAATCGAGGGGTACCCTAAAGAGCTCAGGAAACCTAGAGGTTCTTTTTTTTTATTAATAATTGGAGTATAGGTACTAAGGGAACAGTCAAGGGTCCCTCCTTCAACTATGCACACAATTTTACTGCTTTTATTTGTGCATGAAATGCTTTACAATTAAAAGAACTCTTTAAGTGTTTTCTTAACCTCAGACAGATTATAAAAAAGAACTGCAGAATTTTTTTAAATGTGAGTGAGTGAGTGTGTGTGTGTGTGAATATCTGAAGTCAATCAGCACAATTATGTTCTTTGAAGAAACGCTATGACTCACAATGAAATTAAAATGGGAGAGCGACCGTTTCCCTCCCGTTTAGTTGTCTGTACAATATAGGCAAGGAAAGTGGATAGCTTTACATTATAAGTTCTGGAAGCAAAAAACACAGCTATTACTTATTATAGGGTTTTTTATTTAATCTAGAAAATTTAAAATTTATATTTGAAAATTAAAATATTTTAAATTTAAAAAGCCAA
Organism: Alexandromys fortis; assembly: GCF_014885135.2. Taxonomy (NCBI): domain Eukaryota; kingdom Metazoa; phylum Chordata; class Mammalia; order Rodentia; family Cricetidae; genus Alexandromys; species Alexandromys fortis. The sequence goes on from NW_026067980.1 coordinate 4,345,871, forward strand.
GAGGAGAATTGAATACATTATACCGAATTAAAATGAGTACACAAAACTAAATAGGAATTTATGCAATAATCTGCTGAAAGCATTCCAGAATATCAGATTCCTAAAACACTGTAAAGCACAAGACTCCGTTGGTGGAAGGAATCAAGTTCAGTTCTTCCATTGCATAGATGGGAAGGGTGGCATGCACCTCCAGTCCCCGCATGCCAGTGACCGAGGCAGGAAGACCAGTATGAGTTCATCCTTGGCTGCACGGCACATCTGAGGCTACCCTGAGATACCTGTGAGAAGTAAATAACATGACAGATTCATGATCTACAAAACACTGCACAGTTATATTGTACTTCATAAAGATAAATAAATGAATTGATGTACCCAAAATACTCTTAGATATGAAAATGTATTTAATTATTTAATAAAATTTTCTAAAATTGCCCAGAAAATTGATGAGTGCAAGATTCAAAGAAAAATTTTGATTTTGTTCATTTTTTTTTTAATAATTTTTCAAGACAAACTTTCTCTGTGTGGCCCTGGCTCTCCTAGAACTCACTTTGTAGACTAGGTTGATCTTCAACTCAGAGACCTCCCCCCACCTCTGCCTTAGTGCTGGGATTAAAAGTGTGCTCCACCACCACCTGACTCAAGGGGAAAAAAATTAAGAGATGAATGTAACCATAGAAATTTATCAAATTCCTGGATATTAAAATACATCATGAAGCTTCACATTTAAAACAATATAGGACATGGGCAGGGAATAGTGGCACTAGCCTTTATTCCCAGCACTTGGAATACAGAGGCAGGGAGATCTCTCTGAGTCTGAGGCCAGCTTGATCGTCATATCAAGTTCCAGACCAGCCAGTACTATACAGCAAGAAAATTCTCAAGTGTTCTTGAAATATAAAACACTCGAAACTTCCAAATAATGCATATATAGATACTTTACAGCAAAACCACAGAGACAACGAGAAAACCATAGACACGGTCAGAAGTCGTATTTATGACCCACCAAATAGTGTTTTAACCAGCAACTAAGCTCTCAAAAATACTAGTATAGGTCAGAAGAAAATGGAATAATGTGCCAAAAATAGTGAAGAAAAAGAATAGGAAGCTGATAATTCTGTCCCTGACTAAATTACCACACAGGAACGAGAGCAAGGGGCAAATGAAAGCAGTGTTTGTTGTATAAATACACAACTTTACATTTACAGAGATCTTGGCTGAAAGAGCTATGGAAGCAGAGGATCGCAGAAGGAAAAAATGTAAACTCACAGGAAGAAACGAGATGAGAAAAAGCTAGGGAGGCCAGAGGGGAAGATCTAAACAGGTAAGCAGCCCCTGTAGCCAAATAATCATAAGTATTATTCACCCGGTAGGAGAAAGAGGGCGAGACAAAGCAGAGGATTACCATAACATATAATTAAGGAGGTTGATGAGAGGAAAACATACATTTTGATCGTAAGTTAAGCAATCATGCAGGAAAACATACCTTTAACATACATAAAAGGAATATATAACCTTGCAAACTAGCAGGAAGATCAAAGAAAAACTGAACAGAAAGGACTTTGAGCAAGTCAGCAGGACAAGAGAAAAAGGTGTAAGGAGTAAAAATGAATATGAACAGTTATCTAAATAAATGACTTTTACTCTGTCTAGAATCTAGAACATGGCAGACTATTTCTCTTCTTCTACAAACCAAGAAAATATGAGGAAAAATTAAAACATTCTATTCCAAGGGGTAAGGAGGGCTTAGAATAACTGAATTACAGAGAGGGGAGACGTTTACAGACAGAGAGGCAACTCCTAGCTGGTACAGGGAGACAAAGATCAGACAGCAATCTTCAGACCAGGATCAGGAGAAATCAGCCACACCCAGAAAAAAACACAGACTGAATTGAAACACAAGAGCAAATCCCCTGTCCCAACAGTCTCTACCCTTCTTCCACATATTTGAATTTGACCAAAAAAGTATCAATTCAAGGTAAGCAAGAAAATGGGATTAAAGATTTGACTAGAGTTGAATTCAAAGTTGGTTGAGGTTACAGACCAAGCCTCTCCATATCCAAACACTGATGCAATCATGCAGGAAGTGGTGGGTGTAATGAGAATAGCTTTTGCCTACCCCAGTGGTTTTTGTCCCCCCAAGTCCAAATCCCATTATGAGAAAACCATCAAACACCACCACATGTAGTGTGTTCTATAAAACACCTGGCCAGTGTTTCTCAGAATTGTCAAGGTCATGAAAACAAGGGAATTCTGAAAACCTGTCACAGACCAGAGGAAACAAGGGGCACATGGGGAGTCAGCATGATGTGACATCTGAGATAAGATCCTAAAACTCAGAAAGAACATGGTGGAAAAATCAGTGGCATCAGAAGAAAGCCTGGACTTCAGGGAATGCTGACATGCCAGCCGCAGTTTCTTAGGCAATACAAGCCTGCCACGTTGTTAATAGAAAATTATCCTCATTAATTTTTTTCTAACTCTGAAACAAAATTTTAAGGGTCTTTAAAAGTAAAGTAAAATATCAACTCGAGTGGATGTGGTGGCTCACCTGTAACCCCAGAATTCTCGAGGTAGAAACAGGACACCCCAGGAATAAGTTGATTAACTAGATGATCTCCAAGGTCAGCTAAGGACCCTACCTCCATGTATAAGATGGAGTATGTATATACACATATGTGTGTTCACACACACATATGAACACACATACACTAAGGTATGATGCATACCAAGTAACACAAATAAAAAGGCTAAACAGACTTACAAGATATTAAAATGTATAAACAAATTTAACAGAGTAAGCAAAAAAGGCATGCATAGAAAAAAAAAACAACTAGAAAACATGCCTTAGAAGAATTTCTTAAAGACCCAACAGGATACCCTGAGTGCTGCTGGGATGCCACAGCCCTCAAATTGATCATAAACCTTAATGAAATCCTGATATAAATTCTAGAAAGATCTTTGGTAGGAAGTGCTCAGTGACTGTTAGAGATGAGCAATGCTGAGAGCTCTACGTGGCCCGATGTCCAGAATCCTTCTGGGGAGTAATGACAGACAGGATAATGTAATAATGGCATAGACGTTCAGAAACAGAAATAGACAGAGGCATTTGCACGAGGAGGGTAAGGTGAAGAAATAAGAATGGTGTTTTCAACAAATGGAGCTAGAATAGCTGAACATTTTTAGCATGGAAAATGAGCACCAACTTCTTCATCATACCTACCATATGATCCAAAAATTTTACTCCTAGTTACCTCATGAAAATGAAACTTCTCACAAAAAGTATTATAGACAGCATTTTTCGTGTGTGTGTGTGTGTGTGTGTGTGTGTGTGTGTGTGGTGCTCTCTATGTAGAGCATGTTCTGTGGGTGTGTGCATGTTTGTGCACATATTTTCAAGTATTTATATGTGAAAGACAGAGAGACATTTGATGCTTTTCCTAGATGACTTGCCACCGTTTGTTGATACGAAATCTCTCTCTGAACCTAAAGGTCTTCTATTCAACAGGGCTCGTTGGCCAATAAGCTTCAGGTATCCATTTGTCTATGCCTCCCAAACCCTATGTGAGTGCTGAGGTTACATGTATAAATAGTGCTTGGCTTTTTAAAATGGGGTCTAGCTATTCACACTCAAGCCCTAATACTTGTGTGTACTTTACTGACTTGCCATCTCCTTAACCCTATGCAACCTTTTTTTTTTAATAAAGCTTCTATTCATTCTAATTTATAAGAATCAATTCAACTACCCACCAGTTACAGGACAGATGAGAAAAATATGGCACAATTATTATACAGTGAAATATGACTTACCAGTGTAGATGACTAACAACAAAAGGTATTCAGTATCTGAAATTGGAGTCCCTACAGAGGAGAAATGACATAATACTTATGAAGAATTACAAAAAGAAATCACATTATAGTAAAAATACTTGAATTGCCTGTTACTTATGCCTAACACAATTCTTGTCCTACGTAATAAGACAAGAAAACATATTAAATGTATAGTGTGTTTTCTTTATCATATAGAAAATCCACCAATAATCCTCTCATGTTTTCTGGGAAATGTTCAACATCGTGCACTAACTTTTAGGAGAAAGTGGAAAAACATATAATATGGACAAATATTTTGGAAGGGAATTTGAAAGCATTTACTAAAATTAAAGATGATTGTGGACTGTGAACCAGCATTCCTATGTTTTATGTCCTGGAGAAAATCCCAGACATGCCAGAAACAGTCTTTTGCTTTATTATTGTCCAGACATAATAGTAAGGAAGAAAACAAGAAAGGATGAGATGAGAAAGGCAGGAGGGAGGGACAGATGGACAGGATGAGGGAAAGAGAGGACGGAAGAAATTAAATTGTCTCTCAGTGGGGGAAGTGGAATATTACTGAGTATACATGAAGCTACTAGCATAGACATGGATGTATTTAAACAAGGTATCATTGAGAGAGAAAATACTACAAGTTAGAGAAAGTAGAGTCAGATTACTTAAATAATTAAATATTCTACATTAAACACACAATAAAGCTTTTAAACCACTGACATCTGAGATTCACATTTCAGTGTTTGTCGTGACCCTCTTCACCATTTGCAGGTGCCAGGCACTATGGTAGTACAGCACTAATTAATAGAAAGCTCCTAAAATATTAATATATTTTCTATTCACTGTTGCTTTCACAGCTCTGTGTCTTACATGCTATATAATTTTATCAGTCAAATAATAGTAATTATGTTAAAGTTATAGTCAGTGCAGCTGCAGGAACAAAAACTGTTAGACAAGACTTCTATTTAAGGCATGGCTAATGACTGAGTCCTTTGTAAGAAATTTCAATGTTTTATCAAAAAATGGAGGTCTACTAATACTCTACTGTGAATTGTTTGCTTTTTACAAAAACCAAGTTATCTGATGAACTGAGATTATCAAGGAGGATACTCAATAGGAGCAAGAGGAAGCCCAGGAAGTGAGAGAAATACAAAAGAAATGGATGCCCCTAGATATCTGGGTCTTGGTCAGAGATGCCAAGAACACGGCAGGAATGCTTCTGGCGTCTTCCAGAGCAAGCTGAAAAAGAGGCAGCTCTGGATTCCAGAAGGAGAATCCAACATTCCAGAAGAATACAAATGTATTTAGGCCCATTTATTTTGTCTTATTTTTGTTGACATAATAAATTCAAACTAGAAAAGGCAGTTGTTTTATTCGAAAAAGGCATGCAGACTAAAAGAAGAGCAAGCAAATGCCTACCGAGTACAGACTGCTGGATTAGCTCTTCTAGAAGTATATATGGAACACAAGTTTTGTGCCAGGACTTGGGATACAGTGGGATACAGTGGTGAACCAGATGGGCAAAATTCTCCTTCCTCGAGCTTATATCCTAAGTAGAGAGGCAGGGATTAACAAGGAAACACATCTCATTTGTTTGTGTTGAGGAGAAAACAGAACAAAACGAAAGGATAATGAGGGACAGCCATCAGACCAGGAATGTTCCATGATCCTTGAGGATGGATGGAGCCAGAAACCAGAACTAGGAGGTATGCATTCCTGGTGAACGGGACAATTGGAACAAAGCCTGTTGTGAACATGCCAGCAGGTTTAGGTCCACAAAGAAGACAATGTAGCTCTAGGCTAGTGAGTCCAGAGAGCTGAGAAGGTGGGGGACCAGATCACTCCAGCCCTGGGAAGATCTAATGGTGAGAGACCATGAATAGCCCTAGCAGCGTGTATAACCTTTCCTGGGAGATGTCAGTAAATGTCTATGGGATCCAGATAAGGCACCACCAACAGACCAAACAATCTATGCCACCCAAGTCTAGCTTAGCAAATGAGGGAGCTTATTGAGAATACTTATGGAAATATGGGTGAAATTTTACTTTAATAAGCATGAATGACTAAAATATAGTTGCACCAACTAAAATGTCATCCCAGCCTGCATTGTGACTCATAAAAACCAGGCTCTTGGTGCTCCCTCTCCAACTTGCAGGTAGCTTGACCAACTGCAGAGTCTCTTCTCCTAGGCAATGCTCTCTGCATATAACGAACTAGAAAAGAGACCTTGTGAAGCTGTAACTTCCCGAGTTTCCCCATCCTTGAAAGTTTCATACTTTCTGGATCTTGGATATTCCTTTACTTCTGAATCTTAGGATTCACCGTCTTCCTGCTCCTGGAGAGAATGTTTCAATTGCAAAGAAATAGTTACACAAAACAGAAGAGAGTTACCGCTTCCTTGTTGGAAACATCACTCTGAGCAGAAATTACACTGCAAGGAAATGGAAAGACCAGCGAGGTAGAGAGGAAATGTTAAGATAAACTTGGCAAGAGGTGGCTAAGACTTAGACCACAAAAGCAACACAGTGGAGAAACATGAGTCAACATACCAAATGCAGACCCTCCTAAACTATAGATGGAGAAAAATATCAAGGGTAGGATAAAAGTAAAAGACCAACAGTACCAGATCAAGGGATGGAGACAACAAGGGTAATATTTACTAAGATACAAGAGAGTTGGCGAGAAAGCAATCATGGTGATGGGTTAGAGAAATAGAAATACTATCTGGCATATATCTCAGACCTCTATATATCAAAACAGGTAAAAAAAATAATAATAAAAATGATGCCTGTGAGTGATGTTCAGGGGTCACTGAAAAACTAGTATTTACTGGCACAGCATGGGATAAACAAATTCATTGGGGTCATGGTGCAAATAGCCTAGGTCCAATCCCATGACCCTCCAGCGACTGAGATAAGGGAATTAGTGACATGAGAGAGAAAATGAAACATTTAATTCCATCTTGACACCTCAGACTTGTTTCACACTTCATATAGACACTTAGAATCTCTTCTCATTCTTTATTTGACCTCCAGGTCTAGATTAAATGAGTCCCAGAGCTCAGAATAATTTGTGCACACGATGTTTACAATATAATTGCAAGCTGGTTCTAAAGCATGGTGACATCTAGACTGTTTGTGGACACTTTAAAAAGAATACAATAACCAACCAAATCCAGTACAGGTTGAATACGGTGATACATGCCTGTTATCCCAGCACTGGGGAGACTGAGGCAGGAAGGATATTAGTGTGAGGCAACTTAGCTTGAAAAAATAACATCAAAAAATATAGATTTCCATTTAATGTGGGACAATGTCTCCGGCTCCTGTACATACACTAGACTGTCAAATAAAAAGCCCACATGCCAGGAAGAGGTTACCTCTTTTCCAGTTGTTTGTCAATAAGATCTGTAGTCAAAACTGAACCCAAACACTACAGGCTAATGCCAATGTTCTTTCTTAGTTAATATTTAGAACTTGACAATCAGACTCTATTGCCGAAAAATCACATAAACATGAGTCATAGGAAGTAGAAAAATCAGGATGGTACTGGCCTGAAAAAAAAATAATTCTTTCTGGCTAACTTTCATGGTGCTAGAAGGTCCTATTAGAGTAGAAAAGTAATCAACAGTCTTAGAAAGCTGCAGATCTATGAGCTATAGTAAGACTGGTCTGATAAGATATGTCTACTGGTGTAATAATGGCATTGAAGTTACGGGAGTGACCAATCACTCAGTGAATTATTGGGGGCAGCAGAGTCCAGCTCTAATGACTCCCTGCTAAGGTTCAGGTCAGTTGCCTCAGTAGAGTGAAGGACTTAGAAAATTTCGAGTCTAAGAAACAACTGAATGAGCTCACATCCGTGCTGTTCAAATCACGTTCTTTAGTCTTCCTCTGCTGTTCTCCTCCTGTTCTGTAATGTTTCCAGTTTATATCCACGGGCAAAACAAAGGCAATTCTCTGAGCTTGGACATCTCTTTATCTGTATGAAAGACTCCTTTCCTGACTGCACGTCCTGCCAAATGAAAGGCAGTTGCAGGGAGATAGCTTCTAATGTATCTCAGGGAACAGAGTGGAGATACGGCTCTGGGAAACAAGGTTTCTGGATACGTGACTAATTTCTCCAACTGGAGGTCTCACGGGGTGAGAAAAGCCATCTAGCAAGCAAAAGAACAAGTCAGGCTTTTCAGTGTCCACAGTCCTGGTGAGACAAATAGCTCCAGCTATGAAGCAAATTCTAGTATATATTCTTTATATCAGAACTATGTAACTAAATGAAACATCATCTACCTGACTACTCATAGGTACATGTGCCCATAAGATTGAGATGCAATTATGAGATTTCATATACACATCACATGAGATTACACACGACAATGTAGGTATTGGGGAGACACCAAACAACTACAGCAAAACTGAGCAACAGAGTTCAGAGTCGATGATCCTGCAGACCTTGTCTGGACAACATAAATCCTCCATCAGATAAGCATACATTGACATTTGAACACTACTTGCCACCTGCTTCTCATGGCCTCTCACAGTGTGTTGAATTAGGAGCCACGGTGCTGCGTCCCTGGCACCTGGCCGCCCGCATGGCAGGCTTATGCCCTGAAATAATTACATGGAAACTGTATTTTTTTAAACACTGCCTGGCCCGTTATCTGTAGCCCCTTATTGGCTAGCTCTTACATATTGTTCTAACCCATTTCTAATATTCTGTGTAGCCCACGAGGTGGCTTACCAGGGAGGATCTTAACCTGCGTCTGTCTGGAGTGGGAGAACCATGGCGACTCTCTGACTCAGCTTCTTTCTCCCAGCATGCTCTCTGTTTACTCCACCCACCTATGTTCTAACCAATAAAATGGGCCAAAGCAGTTTCTTTATTATAATTAACCAATGTCCTTCCTCCATCAACAGTGAATTGACTTAAAGATGAAACTCATGCTTTTTACTACTGATAGCCCTTACAGTGAAACTGAAGTTTCAGCGGCTGAACCACACAACTCTACATGATAAACTTATGAAGAAAAAAATCAGAGTCCTGCTTAAAAGTCCTAATGTCACTGGTGATGTAGTCAACCTAATTTCCTGCGAGCTCCTGAAGTTACAGGTCACCTAAACTCATCATGCCTAACTAATACAGTCTGTGTGTGTATGATGCAGGCATGTGGTGGGAGGAAAGTGCACACTTGCCATGCCTGTGAAGGTCAGAGGAGGCTGTTTTGTTTCTGCTCTATGGCAGTCCATCTTATCCACCCCTCCTACCCTGGTCTTTTCCTGAACCAGGAACTTGACATTTTCTTAGCTGGACTGCAAACTTCAGCTACCTTCTCGTTGCCACCCCTGCTCCCTGGAGCTAGGGTTGCAGGCACACATGCCCATGCTGACTCTGTGTGGGTACTGGGCATCCAAATACAGATCTCCCCGCTCAGGCAGCAGCCAAGGCTCATCCCTCCCTCCATTTCCTACTCCTAAGCATTCGTTATTGTTGGTAAACAACGCGTGATTCCAGTGAGTGGAGGCAGCCCCACCCCACAACCTTCCTACCAAATTTCAGTCTCGCGCCCGCCCCCTACGCATGTGCACCTGCACACACACCCACTAGAAAACAGAGTTTTCCCAGTCTACTAAGACTCTGATAAAGTGCCAGCTCTGGAACTTCCCAGGAGCACTGGCTACCACTCACAAACAAAACTGGTGTGAGCAGCTGTATCAGTGGCCCAGAGCCAAGTGGAGTGACTGTACAGACTGTGTTAGATAATAAGGACATCTGCCCAGTGACAGGGCACACAGTCCTACTTTCCCATGTCTCTGGATCTAGGCACATGAACGGGCTACTAATTCACTCAAGTCACTACAGCACATCAACAACACATGGCACTAACCACACTAATGTCACCAGTCCAAGCTACTTTGAACGTGGACCTGCCAATGAAGAGGACAGTCACTGTCCTCAGGAAAGGTTACCTTAACATGGCCCATGTCAAGGCTCTCTGACATGAATATTGGCTCATCAGCCCCAGAATACTAATACCCTGGGGTACTGCAGACATGGATTAATATCCCTTGTCTTAATGTCTTTACTTTGAGAACATCACCTCACTTCTCTGTGCCCTCAGTCATTAAGAATATGTTAATCAGGGCTGAGGAGATGGTTCTGTGATTAGGAGTACTGGCTGCTCTTCCAGAGGACTTGGGTTCAATTCCTAGCACCCATATGGCAGCTCACAACTGTCTGTAACTCTAGTTCCAGGGGATCTGACACCCTCACACAGACAACAGAGAGGTGAAACATTAATGCACATGAAACAATAATAATTTTTTTAAATTATTTTTGAAAGAATATGTTAATATGATAGAGTCTGTGTGTGTGTGTGTGTGTGTGTTTTAATGAGTGGCACTATTAGGAGATGTGGCCTTGTTGAAGTCGGTGTAGCCTTCTTAGAGGAAGTACGTCACTGGGGGTGAGCTTATAGATCTCAGATACTCAAGCCAGGTTCAGGGTCTCAGTCTTTTCCTGCTGCCTACTGATATGGATGTAGACACATGAGCTACCTCTCCGGTACTATGTTAATCTGCACAGCACCATACTTCCTGCCATGATGACAATGGACTAACTGAAAGCCAGCCCTAGCTAAATGTTTCTTTATATGAGTTGCTGTGGTTATGGTGTCTCTTCACAACAATAGAAACCCTGACTAAGACAAAGTCTAATGGTATATATTGCCTTAAAGAGCTCAGAAGTGTCGACCTCTATAATCATATAAGCATATTTGTCTGTGTGTGCATGTATATGTGACAGGTTTTTTTTTTTTTTTTACTCATGAGTACACATTTGGAAACCAGTCGTCAATGTTATCTTCCTCTATTATTCTCATGGACTTTATTTTGTTTTGTTTTGCTTTGAGATAGAGTCTGTCACTGAACCTGGTGCACAGTGATTAGGTATATTGCCAGTCCATTGAGCTCCAAAGATCATGTGTCTCTGCTTAACAGTATTATAACAGGAAGAGCAGGCTGCTTCGTCCCGGCCCCCCCCCCCCCCCCGCCTATCTTACACCTGAAAGAATCTCACAGAAACTGTATTCATCTGAACACTGCCTGGCCCATTAGCTCTAACTTCTTATTGGCTAATTCTTATATCTTAATTTAACCCATTTCTATTAATCTGTAAATTGCCACGTGACTGTGGCTTACCAGCAACATTCTGACTAGCGTCCGACTCTGGCAGGAGATCCATGGTGTCTGTCACTCTGCCCTTCTTCCCAGCATTCAGTTCTGTCTACTCTTCCTAGCTAAGTTCTGTCCTATCAACTAGGCCAAGGCAGTTTCTTTGTTCATTGCCCAATGAAAGCAACACACAAGCAGAAGGAACTCTTACATCACAGTATAGGAGTAATAGGCACACACCTAGATATTTTTTAACACGGTTGCCAGGGTTCTGAGTTCAGGTCCTCATGCTTGCACAGCAAGTGTTTATCAACTGAGCCATCCCCTCGGAGCTTTGATATGCAGAACTTGTTATGGCCAATCCATTGGGAGAGACTGTGCACAAGCGTTGTCTCTAAAGCAATGCAAACTCAACAAGAGGGAATTTAGAGTTGCTAACAATCCTAACCATGGTTTGAAATGGAACGTGGCTGTTTTCATTTATCTGCTGATATGATAAAGCTTTCTGACCAAAACAACTTCCAGGTCATCATCCAGGGAAGCCAGGGCAGGAACTCAAGCTGAAGCTAAATTAAAATACATGGCGGAAAAGAGTTGGCTAGCACACTCTCTAGCTCATGCAGCTCAGGCCCACCTGTCTACGCTGGGCCTCCTGTATCGCTCATCAGTCAAGACAATCTCTCACAGACATGGCTACGGGCCACTCTTATCTGGACAATGTCTCAGCTGAGACTCCCTCAAATGCCTATAAGCTTTGTCCAGTTGACAGCTGAAGCTTACTAGGACAGTGGCCATAAATCTTTATGTATTAACCTCACACTAGACATGACATAATGAAAAGACCATCTTCCTGCCCTCCCCAGAGTTTTTGTATAATAAAATGCACCAATTAACTGTAGCACTCCATTGAGAAAAGCCAATTCAAGCAGAAAGATAGTGTCAGGCGTCATCTTCAGGGATTCCAGCACATAAGGCTGAGGAGGAAGAAGAGAGGAAAAGGCAGAGCTAACAAAGCTGCATTTGCAGTAATTTCCTAAGAGGGGTGGGGAAACAAGCTAGAGTAGCTTGTGCTAAAAATGGCTTCTGTTTGGTTACTGAGAAGCCAAGGGAGGGCTCTCCTGACACTCTCCTGAACACACACACACTCACACACACACACTACAGTCACACTGGGAGCACTCTGCACTTCCTACCATTAATCCAAGTTACACCTCAGCAGAGGCAGAGAATCCTCAGGCCAGCTGATGAGGGAGACTAACCAGCGGTGGCACACTTTGGATTCCGTGGGTTCCGTGAGAGATGTTATCTATAAAAATAAAGTGAAAACACAGAAGTAGGCACCCAGCATTAATTTCTAGCCTCTATACTCGCCCATACACATGTGCCCACACCCATACACATGGGAGCATGCATATATACATGCATACATACACACACACACACACACACACACACACATGGAATAAAGAAAAGGAGAAAGAAACTACTGCCCCATCAAGAACAGAACCTTGGGAGTCCTTAAAGCCACAGAGGGCCCATCTCTACCACCAAAGCAACTGCTGATGGGACAGTGTATGATAAACACAGTGAGTTTAGTCAGGATTTATAAATTAGGTGCCCAGTTCTAAATGAGCATGCTTTATGGTCTTTTTAGTTTCTTTTCTCATTGCTATGATATCATTAATGAGTACAGAAAATCAAACTCAGTATTTCCAGTGTATGAAATAAATTTCTCATTTTTGGGTTGTTATAATTCAATTATTCAGAAGAATAAAACTAGCCCAAGAAAAAGCCCTTCCTCTGTGATGGAGAAGCCACCTCCTACCTCAGCCCTGCAGGAACCTCATGGCTTGTAACCACCTTCTGCTTATTTGGCCCCTCAAGAATGTACCTGCTCCCAGCTCAGGTCAGGTCCACCAAACATGCCTCTCACTCCTCTCCAGCTGAAGTAACTGGCTCCAGCCTGGCTACAAATTCCAAACAAGGCCAGCCAATGAGAACTTGGTCACTGTCATTATAACAAAGGCAGGAAGGATGGAAATTCCCCATACCACTGGAAGTAGAAAGATGGAAATTGTTGAAGCAGCCATTTGCCACCAGAAAACGTCATCCTTGCTACACAACCTCTGTCAGAGACCGGTGAACAAAGGAAAAAAAAGTGGGTTCTGGTGCCGCTTCTTGAGTGTGTAGAGTCCTGGGGCCTGAAGACTTCATGCTTATAGAACAGTTATAGGTGTCGATTAAATGATTCTTCCCACAACCTTAACCAGGCTTCCTCCATTTGCAAAGTTCCTATCTGGAGGGTCTTCAATAATCTTCCCCAACTGTCTGAAGCCCAAACATCCTTTGAGATCAAGGTTATTCTCTCAACTAATTCTGTGCCGTGGTCACTGCTGTCTTCTCTGCAGCCAATCCTGAACTCTCAGAATCCCAGAGGAGAGCAAACGGGAAGACACAATGTGTACCCACATTTTACCCCAGGCTAATTATCATTGGTTAGAAGCTGGTGGAGGGCCCAGAAAGCCCCACTCATACTTGTACGTAGATGGTTTGAGAAAGTTTGAAAATGACTGGTGGATTTATTAGAAATGAGTTTCTAGACTTCTTAGAAATGGCACTTAAAGGACTGTTTGCTGCCACAAAACCTGAAGCCACCTGGCTGGTCTGCCTCCAGTGTAGCTTCAGAAGCTCTGAAGTGTCCAACAAGAACCACCCCCTTGCAACAGTTAGTCATAACAAATGGTCATATTTATTGAATTACTAGTAGTTAGCATTCTCCACATCGTTTCGGATTTCCAACACAAATTTATGAGATCACCCCCCACAGTAATCCCATTTGGAGTTGAGAAAACCAAGTCTCAAAGATTAAGTGTGACTTGAATGAAGCCACAAGATTAGAAGTGAACCTGGCAGGATCTGGGTGGTGGCACTCTGGCATCTAGGTGGCTGTGGTGTAATTTGTGAGCTCAGAGCATCACAACTTCTCAACTGATAAGGTGCTATGATGGGATTCCTAGAAGCCCTAGTTCGTGTATTTCCCTGAACACATTCTGCTAGTAGCTCATAGACAAATGCTAAAATTGGTTAGAGAAGTTACCTTTCAAACAGCTTTGAAAATAGACCGGTTAAAGCTAATGACACACTGCTATCGCAGAGCTGCCTAAGTCCCGTGGCGATGCTAAATGATATGGGTCAGGTCACCTTTTCTTGAATGCAGTAGCCATCACTTTCATAGCCCTACACGGGACATTCACTAAAGACATGACTAGATGGTAAGGACTGGAGGCCTCCTTTGGAAATTCAATGCATCAGAAAGATGCCTTTTGCCCTCCACTTGGATGATCTGAAAAGACATGGCCTGAGATCATAGAACCAAAACCATCAACGGGGGGTGAGACAGATGGGATTGGTGACCAATAACCATCACTGAGACCAGCTTGGACCCGTCAGGCATACCTGCATAGTCAGGGTTAACAGCCCTCTGGTCCTGCCACTCTGAGCCTGTAGGTTGAACTCAGAATTCCACATCTCCAAGGGCACCCCAAGAGGTTAGACACATGCAAACACTCAGCGGCAGAGACAACTGCTTGGCAGAACATATTTTTAAATTTCATTTTCACCATTCCAAAGCAAATACTGATTATTTCTGGCAGCACTTGAGTTGTCATGGGGTAATGATGAGAAACATCTTCATGCTGTGTGCCTGGCTAGTCTCGGCTCATACCTGAGGGCTTGGTAGGGGCTGGCACCCTAAGGAGGATTCCGATGGATGCAGGCTTATCTTAGGAAGACTGGGTTCCGGATACAAGACAAATCTTCTGCCCACAGTTTTCTCAGCAATGACCATAAGGCTTATTTTTTACCTTAGCCACACACACACACACACACACACACACACACACACACACATACACACACTTCAGATCCTAGTGGCCAGGACAACCATGCCCCACTTAGACAGAAGCACGCCACATGCTCAGTACAGAGCAGAGTCACACATCTGCTCCAGGGGTGTTCTTTGTCTCTGGTCTTCCAGCTTCTAGGCATGAGGCTGTCTGGCTGCATAGTTCTTCAAATATGGGAGTGGTCACCTCAAATGCAAATAGCCAACCAGTTAAACACTTGAAAATAGCAGTGGGATGCAGGGTACCTGGGTGGCCTTTGTCAGGGTCATACTCCCAGTCTGAGGTCCACTTCTGATGTTCTACTGGAGTATGACGTTCCTCAGGCCACCACCAGTTTACACAGACAACTCCTTATGGTTAGCCTAGAATCTTCCCTGTGCTCCTTTCTTCCTGGCATTTTCTCAGGTGTGTGTGTTCAGAATTACCACCTCATGCAGATAAAGAGCCCAAGAAGGAGACCTGCAATAATGGTAAGATGATACCTCCAAGTGAAAGATACACTCTCTTCTTCTTTACCATGAGTTTAGCTTTTCTTCCAACTAGGTTGCACACTGCTTCAGAAATGCACCCTTCTAATGAATCTTGGAATGTTGCTGCTGAGATCTGTCAGTTCAAAATGCTTATCACTGAAGTCAGGCTATGATAACACTGCTAAATATAAAACACCCCCATAGGACAACGACGGAGGGGCATGCTTATAATCCCAAGACTCCAGAGGCTGAAACAGGACCTGGCTCCAAAAGCAAAATATGCTGTGTATGTGCTTATAAATATATATGTACATGCTTAGTGTATATAGAGAGAATAGAACTATATCCAGTGCCTAAATAAGCAGTATAAGCATGCGTGTCTAGGTATACAGACACGTGTGACATATGTATGAAAAATGAAACCTTGACAGGCAGGGCTTAGGAAGAGCTGTCATTGTGAAAGCGTGATGCCCCTGGCAGCAGGAACTGTAGTGATAGGAGCGGCGGAGCTGCATTCCCGCCACCCGGCAGCCCGCACGGCTAGCTTATGCCCGAAACAATTACAGGGAAATTGTATTCTTTTAAACACTGCCTGGCCCGTTATCTGTAGCCTCTTATTGGCTAGCTCTTACATATTAATCTAACCCATTTCTAATAATCTGTGTAGCCCACGAGCTGGCTTACCAGGAAAGATCTTAACCTGCTTCTGTCTGGAGTGGGAGAATCATGGCGACTCCTGACTAAGCTTCTTTCTCCCAACATCCTGTTCTGTTTACTCCGCCTACCTATGTTCTAACCAATAAAATGGGCCAAGGCAGTTTCTTTATTATAATTAACCAATGTCCTTCCTCCATCAAGGAACTACTTAAGATGTAGTCTTATTTAGATTTTGGACCTCTTGGCTCCCATATCAAGTATGAGATAGAAGATTTATCTGTCTTCCTTGAAGCACCTGAGCATGGCAGAGGGACAGCCAATCTGATTGTCTCTCCATGGCTAACAACATGGGGTAGGAGAAGATTATCTTCCCAGAGGGATAGTGGGTATTAATAATGTTAAAAAGAGCTGTGGATGTAAAGACATAAAATAATCAGCATGTACCAGGATGAAGCCACCAAAGGCAGACTGGCTAAATAGTGCATATACATCTGGACAAATGTCCCTGCGGCTACAGCCATGCTTTATAATTATATAGACTGTATTTATTCCCATCTTGAGCAGGAGTGTTGGGATTCATCCTGATCCATCTGACTTTAGATCTCACACGTCCAACCTACCAAGCCCACCAAGTGTCCTGTTTCTGCTGTTCACACACATCCTTCAGGGCAGAAGGTCACAGGGAACAAGCATGGTCAAGTCACCCCCATCACCCACCTGGCTTCAGCTAATGGTTCCCCACTTAGGGTCAGGGTGTCCCACACAGCAGAGCAAAGGTTAAATGATGTAACCACACTTAGAGGAGCTATTGAGATGGGACATGGACAAACATCTACAAAGTAGGATTTCATCTCCATCGTCACCCAAAAGAGAAGTGAGGCTGAGAGGAGCGCTTGCCAGAGTCCATGGAAACCCTCAGAAGATGTCCCTAGTGTGGGGCCTGGCCTGAGCAGAGTCGGGAAAGATGAGATGGGATGTCTATTTCTAATCCACTTACATTTAATTTATTAGAACACTTCAGGCCAAAGTTATGTGAGTCCCACAAAGCATTATGGGTTTATTTTATAGAACTATTTAAAAAAAAAAAGGAAAAGCTATATCTGTTGAACAACAAAGAAAGATTTATTTTGCTTCAACTGGTTTGCCCAAAACCTCAAGAATTATAAAATTCCTTCTAAATTCAGAACCACAGATGCCTATGTCTACTTTAAAGTCTATAAACACTGTTTCTGAGAACCCTGCGCACACTTGAGCTGTCAAACCTTAAGCAAAGGTCCTTCAAATGGGACAATGTAACCTAAAAGGGGTACTAAAGGTAGATGGTGGAAGAACTGGCCTCTGACTGTGTGGCCTCCCCTGATTCATTGCTCTCTCTGGGCCTTGGTAGTCCTTTCTTTTATACTGATACAGTTTTTATGTTCTTCCTCAAGGAAGGTGACCAAGACCCAAAGAGACATTGTATAGACTCTTAACCAAACACAAAGTCACATTTCCATCATTAGCATCGATTATAGTCAGGGAGTATACATAAGTAGATTTGTAAAGGATAATTTTTTTCATCATCATTGTACAGTCAGAAAAGAGATTAAATCTGCAATGGCAAGCAACTTCAGCAACACTCAGAAAGATTATTTTTCTCAGTTCATATTGAAGACTGGCTTGCCATAAAGATTTGCTGAAAAGCCTTGGTTACACATGTCAGCAAAACCCACACTAGGGTGGAGTCCATGTGCCCATCACTGTGGCGATAGGTTGACTTGAGAACATGCGTTTGTGTGTTCAAGAGTCTAAAATAGTCACAGCATAAATTGTGAATAAATTTATCCAAATAAATCTGACTCGAGCCCCCAAAGCCCAGCAATAAATACCAGCATGAGGCATGGCTTACACAAACCTCTCTTGAATTGGATCATGATGTAATTTTTATTTCAGGCCCAAACAGAGAAGGTTAATGATACAGCAAATGTAGAAGGAAAGAGGCTAAGTTGGGTAAAGTGTTAACTTGCTCAACTCTCAGACAGCAGCAGAAAGTATGATGCTTCATTTCACCTCTCTGTGTGGAATGATATGCAGAACTGTGGTGGGTACAAAATCCACTCAGGGATGTCCTCCAAAACCTCAAGAAAAGATCACCCATTTTGTAAAAAATGTACAGTGCCATAGATCATCCACTAACTCAAGTGACAAACATTACTGCTGGGAGACCCAAACTGCGAGGGTTGCATTTGCTTCTCTGTGTGTCCCACAGAACGATACCAGACTCAAGTTCAAGCCAAGGAAATACCACAGAATTTCTCACATGTCCCTGTGAGCTGAGAGTAGCTCCCAACACAACGTGTGCAATCCGAGGATCACCAAGGGCAGTCGCAAGGTCAAGGGGGATATTATTGGGAAGGTTTTTCCTTTACTGACTTTCCTCAAGTTTTCTTCTTTTTTAGTCACCTAGGACTGAGACCAGCTGATGAGGAGTGGAGCAGCCTCTGACTTGTCATCACAAAGAACTGGACCACAGATATGCAACCTCCAGCAGAAATCCCTCCTTCCAGAAGACTCAGCTAGGTGACAGACCCAATCACCCTGCCCACTGGTGCTCCCAACTGCGGTTGACAATCATTGTCACCAGAGGTTCAGTAGTAAATATTTTCGACCTTACGGGCCAAGAGGCAAGTAGAAGACATCACAGTGACTTCTCAATCAATACTCTTTCCCAATTCAAAAACCAGACAGAAACAAGCAGGAGGAAGGAGTTGAATGACAGGCATCGTTGAAGCTTCATTCATAAGCAAGTCTTGGAGGCTAGACTACCGGAAGATGGAGTCTATCCAGAGGACTCTGTATCCTACCACAGAGATACTCGCACCTCCATGTTTACTGCTGCATGGTTTACAATAGACAGAAATGGAAACAGTATAGATGTCCACCAACAGAAGGAGAGAAAGTGAAAATGTGTGTGTGTGTGGTATGTATGTGTGTACATGTGTGTTCAGATATAAAGAAACATGTAATGTGTAAAAAATACATGGATCTGAGAAGCAGTAGGATTCAGAGAGAAGGCGGGTCCTTATTGAGCAAACCCCACACCCTTAAGGCCAAAACAGCGGCATCTGTTACTCTAACACACTGGATTCTGTGGGTCACGATCCCTTTGGGGGATTACATATTAGATATCCTGCATATCTGACGTTATCATTACAATTCATAATGGTAGCACAATTACAGTTATGAAGTAGCGATGAAATAATTTTATGGTTGATGGTCACCATGATATACAGAATTGTATTAAAGGGTCACAGCATTAAGAAAGTTGAGAACCTCTGCTCTAAAACACAAAACAATGACAGAGTGACCCTACTTTCTTGGAACCTGAGTGATCTAAGGGACTTTGTAGCTATTGATAGGGAATGGGTAAATAGCTAACTGTTCTTAACAGGGACCAGTGATGAGAGGAGACAAGGACAGGTATGAAGGTGCCAACAGGCCAACAGAAGAATGACCACTGAGGAACAGGGGATAGCTGGAAACTCTGAAAAATGAACTAACAAAGGAACTCATGAGACAACTTGCCTGCCTCTTATGTGTGTCAAGAATGAGACACAGCAAAAAAAGGAGATTTCAAAGCTTTTATATAGCTAAGCCCATGCCGAGATGGCCAGATTTAGAGGCCAAGCCTAGGTGAAGGCTACTGACAGCTGTTGCCCTACTGAATCAGAAGAGGTGGGTGCTAACAGCTAACAGGTAGACAAAAACAAAAGCATCCAGTTTTTGCTCGCTAATTATGGACCTTTGACCCTGTTCCTTGGATGTGTTAAAAGAAAGAACTGTCTGGGCAGTAGTGGTGTGTCGCTTTAATCCCAGCACTTGGGAGGCAGAGGCAGGTGGATCTCTACGTGGTTTGAGGCCAGCCTGGTCTACAAAGCAAAGTTCCAAGACTGCCAGAGCAGGTTACAAAGAGAAACACTGTCTCACAAGGAAGGAAGGAAGGAAGGAAGGAAGGAAGGAAGGAAGGAAGGAAGGAAGGAAGGAAGGAAGGAAGGAAAAGGAGGGAGGGGGAGAGAGAAAGAGAGAGAGAGAAAGAGAAAGGATTCTATAAGGTGGAGGGAAAGCAGGTTTCTTCTGTGTGGACTAAACTCTGTAGGTCCAAGCTTGAGGCTAAAGATGGTTCTTAGATTGCACTGGGTTCTTCTGGAAAAGATGCCACTTGGGACTGATGATGTTCCAGGAGAAAGGGAAATATACCCATCCTACTGCTGGCAGTCACGTGATCTCTAAGACCCCCTTGAATTCAGAAAATCATTAAAAATGGGTGATAACACCAACAAAAATTTGTATTTGGGAATTTTTGGAATGTTCCATCTACCTCACTATATGGAAATTATCTAGGTTAATACATATCATGAAGATAACAGTAGCATCCACAAGAGACCACGCTGAGATAAAACTCACTTCTCAGTTCCAAATACTCAAGTAGGAATGGAGAATGAGCTGTCAATAGGTTTCTACAAGGAGTTTGGTGCTGCTGTCCTCTCTGGTCCTTGCTGTGTGTATAAGATACCAAATTCTGGAGAACAATAAGGAGATCAATGCAGACAGCAAAGATGGAATGTATAAACTATACAACAGGCATACAATAATTACCTTACTCCCTCTCTCACACACTAGGAACTGTGTTTGCCAACAAGAAAGTGGTCTAAAGAGCAATCAGGGTTCCCTGCCCTGTGGGAAGTCCAAAGACCACCCACCTCCATCCAGGTTTAGTAAGGTGAGCATCCAAACTGTCTAGGCTTCCACAAAGCCAGTACGTGCAGTAGGATCAAAAACCCATTGCCATTGTTCTTGAGTTCTCAGTAGTCCTCATTGTCCGCTATGTTCGGTGAGTCCGGTTTTATCCCAGGCTTTTTCAGAGAATTCTGATTGCTCTTTGGGCTGATGAGGGAGGGGGACTTGATTGGGGGAGTGGGAGAGAAATGGGAGGCGGTGGCGGGGAAGAGACAGAAATCTTTAATAAATAAATATAACAGGTTTATAAGAAATAAAAAAAAAAAGTGGTCTACAATAAAACCTTGCTTGCATTCCTAAGGTAATTATTTTCCACGTTTTCAAGGTACATAGAGTTTAAAGTGTGGCTTGTTTTGTAAGTCGGTCTTGGACCTTCATATGAATGATATGAAGAACCTTCTAGAAATGGAGGTTGCAAGACACAGCATTGGACAGAATTCAGCTTCCCTGGGGGTAGCACTTGGGAAACTATGTTACCACAATTCCCACACCCACTAACACTCCAGACTCCAGTTCAACAGGCACTTAAGATCTCTCTAGATCCTCACCCTCTCCTTGAGTCTTTTCCTGACCACAATATTTAACACATAGCCATCATTCACCCAGTCCTGTTGTCTCTCTCCTACCCGTTACTTTCCCATAATAGTCTTCAGTTGCCCTGACACTGTATATTTCATTTCCTTTTCTTATCCTACCCATCCAGGATGTCAACTTCACAAGGCGACAGTACCTTGCTTTGTTCATTGTCACCAGAGTCTAGGCCAGTGCCTGGCACACAATGAGAGTGAGGCAAATATTTTTAGAATAATCTTTGCTGCAGCCTTTATTCTCATTTTACTTCAGAGGACTCCAGAGGTAAAGTCAAAGAGGTGAGAAAGGAACCAGTTTATGGTTGACTATGTAATGACATGGTTGGGAAAAACAAACAAAGATAAAACCCACTAATCTAAAAATTATCAATACGGAATCCCCATGATCTTTTAAGAGAATGAGGTAAGGGATAGCCTCTAAACATGGTTATTTTTTCTACTTCTTAGTCTATAGAATCCATGCTCAACTGCATTCAGAGACACGGCCTAAACACAGCCAATGCCTGGCGTATGCCTCCTGTCTAGAAGTCTGTCCCTCTTCCTACTCCCTTGGTTTGCCCACACCCTAGCTGATGCCCTCAATAGCTATGCCCCACTGGGCACCACCCTCCTTGCCTTCAACAATAAAAAAAAAGAGGGTGTGGTTCCAAGCATCTGGAAAGGAGGGGGAGGCTGTGATTTCACAGAAGAGACACATCATTATTTTCTTGTGCCAGGATCATGTTTCATTTAGCTGACTTGGCCCCACATCTATACAACATCCCTCAGGCAAATACTACAATTAAACAAATGGAGAGGAGATTTAGTGCCAGTCCATTCCATGGGCCGGCTCATTGTTTTTGGATGCTGTTTTAAAAGTCGCTGAGCATTTAGAAGGATCAGTCACCCCGAGTCTCATGGGCTCAAACATTATATGGAAACTGCTAGTAAAAACTGACGGAGACTTGGAAATGCACACACACACACACACACACACACACACACATCATGCCCTCGTGTTTTAAGAGGAGACATTTTTCACGATCCAATAAATAAAAACAATTATAAAACTTGACTTAGGATGGGTATAGAAACATTCAGGCCAAACTGAAAAATCAACTAAAGAAATCAAGTCTGAGGAAGGACACACACAAACTCCCAGAGGAAGAAGTGTTTTCTAGGCTAGAGCAAGTAATAACTGTGGAGTCAAAGACCTAGATGGCTGTCTCAGCTGCCAGGCATGTGACACATACTCATAGGCCAGGCAGTTGACGCTTGTGAGCGTCTACTGCATGGTTAAATCCCACCGTTGCCTGTATGGTCATCTCCAAGCACGTCGCTCACTGCTTTTTATTTCTGACTTTCTTTCCAGTCCGCTGTCTTCATGTGAACACAGTTACACCCTGTGGGAAAGGCCATGGGTACTTATTACACTGGAACTTGTGCATCTCCTGTAATGACTACATCTACTTAAAAAGGAAGGTAGCTCATTAATATTAAAGGAAGGCTAGAATCACTGGTCTTAAAATAGAACGCACAACTTTAAAAAGAGCGAAGCATAATGGACTCCTGCTTTTGGTCATAGCGGACAAGTTTGCTTCAGACTAAATCCGTTGCCAAGAACAACTTTAGACACTGGATTAAACATATAAAATAGAAGAAGAGGAAAAACAAAGAGCCTCTGTTTGAAGACATTCAAGAGACACTCCTGCAAGCAGGACTAAAAGAGCCAAGAGGGGAGTGAAACATGGAGACAAATCTAGCAAACAGCACTGTTCTCCAACACTGCAGACTGGTAAAAGTCACGGGATCACAGGTCATAAAGGTCAACCATTATTAAAGAAAACTGAAATTTGGAGTCTATCAAGGAGGGATCCTGGTAAGGATCCAAGTGCTACCATGGGAAAACAAGGCACAAGAAATGAGGGTTAAGTTGAAACAACTCAACAAAGACCAAAACCATTTCCAAACCAGCTCAAAGCCAGATGGCATAAGGTGATCTACCAGAGCTCAAAACACTGAACCAAGGTCAATGTTAAAGTAATTTTTGTAGGAGAAGATAACATGGACCAGATATTCATACTGGCTTTACACTTACATTGTTTCTAGCTTTGATCAAAAATTACCAGACAGGCCAAGAGACCTAATCAAACAACCAAAAACCAAGAGGAAAACAACACAGACCCATGTGTTACCCAGTGTGATCAGATACAAACTTCAAACATCCATGATTAATAAGTTAAAGAATGCAGAAAAAAGTGTTATAAAAACTAGAATTTTCACCATCCTGAAAACAAAATAAAACTAGAATTTTCTCCCCGAGAAAAAACAGAAAAGAAACTCAAGAGTTGAATGTAAGTAACTGAAAATAAGAACTCACCAAATGGAGTCTAAGACAGACTGGAAGACATATGAAGTAAACATAGAGAAGGCTGAGTGTGGACAAAGAGAAAAAGCATGTTGAAATTGCACAATGAACTTTCTAACATGTGTATTTTTGCAGATCCTGAAGGAGAAACAGGAAAGAATTGAAGCAAGTTCTATAATTAAATAGGTATTAGATGAGTATTTTTCCCCAAACTGACCAAAGACATCAAGTTAAAGATTCAAAAATATTTACAACCCCAAATAGGATAAAGAAAACCACAAAACATATGATAGCCAAACTGCTCAAAAAAAAAAGGCAAAAAAAAATCTTACAAGCAGCCAAAGAAAAGAAACACAGTACCTTCGAGTGAGCAAGAGTAACAGAGAAGCTGGCTTTTACACAGAAAGGATTGAGGTCGAGAAAGAACAAAATGACATCTTCAACATGCTGTGAGCAGACTCTGCCAATTTAGAACTCTTCACTCAGTGAGAACAGCCTTCAGAAATGTCTGTAAGGGAACAAAAAAGATTTTCAAACAAATAAAACCTGAGAGGATTAATATCCAACAGGCATTCGTGAAAAGAAACGACAAAGGGGGACTCACAAGACAAAGGAAAATAGACGAAGTGGGAGCATGAAAGTGGATAAAAGAATAAGACAGCACAATGCTCAATGTATTTTGGATAAAACTAAATAAATATTGGCTCCACAAGTTCTTGTGTCGTGTAAAATATATATATATTTTTAAGTTTCAGCATCAAATAGGTAGAATGCTATACAGGAACGGTGAGGAACAGGGGAGACAGAAAGCTATTGAGGGTCAATATTAGTTAGCAGGTGGTAGGAAAACTAATTTGGATCCCACTCTACTAAGCTAAGATTGAGTGTTTTAGGCTCTAGTAAAACTGCAAAAAAAAAAAAAAGAAGAAGAAGAAGAAGAAGAAGAAGAAGAAGAAGAAGAAGAAGAAGAAGAAGAAGAAGAAGAAGAAGAAGAAGAAGAAGAAGTAAAAAAAAATGTCACCTATCTGGGCAGTGGTGGTACACACCTTTAATCCCAGTACTTGGAAGGCAGAGGGAGGTGGGTGGAACCCTGTGAGTTCAAATCCAGTATGGTCTACAGAGCGAGTTCCAGGACAGCAAAGGCCATACACACACACACAGAGAGAGAGAGAGAGAGAGAGAGAGAGAGAGAGAGAGAGAGAGAGAGAGAGAGAGAGAGAGAAACCAACAGACAAAGTAAGAATAACATGCCAATAGTACACCAAGTAGATGTTACGAAAGGAAGCATCCTTGGAGGCAGAAAGACTTTTTGAGAACAATGAAGGAAACATCAGTGGGAAGACGAGCAGGCTCTAAGCATATATCTAATAAGATAGCTATTCTTGGTTATCAATTTGACTGTATCTGGAATTAACTAACATCAAAAAATGGAGGGATTGTTGCTCATCTTGAATTAGATTCACTTCTTATCCAGATCTTTGAGGTGGGAAGACACACATTTAATCTGGGCCACGCCTTCTGCTGGAAGCCTATATAAGGACCATGGAAGGAAGAAGATTTGCTCACTGTCTGCTTGCCCTCACCTTCCTAGTGAGTCCATTCCTTCACTGGTACCATAGTAATCCTTGGGATCCCAGTGCATACTGAAGCCCAGCTGAGACTTCTTGCCTTGATGAGTGAACAAGTAGATTCTTGGACTTTCCATTCATGGTCAGATATTGTTGGATTAACTGAACCAAAGCCTGGAAGCCATTCTAATAAATACTCTTTCTGTATATAGAGATTCATTCTGAAAGTTTTGTTATTCTAGAGAACACTGAGCAATACACTAATAACAGTGCCTTAAAAGCACACAAAACAAACACTGATCAAAATAAAATCTACAGAACTCAAATCTAGAGTTATATTAAGATAATTGACCCAAAAAGAGGAACATGGGATGTACTCACTCATATTTGGTTTCTAGCCATAAATAAAGGACATTGAGCCTATAATTAGAGATCCTAGAGAAGCTAAATAAGAAAGAAACCCCCCCCCAAAAAAAACATATAGGCATCCTCCTAAATATTAACCTTCATCAGGCGATGAAAGGAGACAGAGACAGAGACCCACATTGGCACCCCAGACAGAAATCTTAAGGTCCAAATCAGGAGCAGAAGGAGAGAGAGCACGAGCAAGGAACTCAGGACCGCGAGGGGTGCACCCACACACTGAGACAATGGGGATGTTCTATCGGGAACTCACCAAGGCCAGCTGGCCTGGGTCTGAAAAAGCCTGGGATAAAACCGGACTCGCTGAACATAGCGGACAATGAGGACTACTGAGAACTCAAGAACAATGGCAATGGGTTTTTGATCCTACTGCACGTACTGGCTTTGTGGGAGCCTAGGCAGTTTGGATGCTCACCTTACTAGACCTGGATGGAGGTGGGTGGTCCTTGGACTTCCCACAGGGCAGGGAACCCTGATTGCTCTTTGGGCTGACGAGGGAGGGGGACTTGATTGGGGGAGGGGGAGGGAAATGGGAGGCGGTGGCGGGGAAGAGACAGAAATCTTTAATAAATAAATAAATAAATAAATAAATAAATAAATAAATGATAATTGGGCATTCTTCTTCTATAAGCGATACAATTGGATACTAAGATAGAACACCATGACTTTAGTTGTGTGTACGTATGTATACATATATGTGTAGACAGTCATGGATCATAGCATGACTCTAGGCAACATTATAGCACCTGTTGATGTTTCTATAAGACAACACTGCCTAGTGACATTGCACCAGACTTTGTATAAACAGGATACTCTGTGATGTGTACACCATGATAAAGTTACTCATGTTTTATCAACCAATGGTGTTTGGGGAAATTTTCCAAACACATTCTCATGACTTAACAATATGTTATCTCATACACACTTGACCAGACAACTATAAAACCATATTTTCTACTACACATTGAACATTTACTAAAACTGGACTTTCCTTGGCTAAATCTTAACAGGCACCAATAAACTGAAACCATGGAGTGTTTATTAATTTGCTTCTGTGCTAGTAACACATATCATAAACTAGAGGGTAAACCAACATAAATATATCATCTTAGTGATCACTGTGCTAAAAGTTCAAAATAGAATAGAAAAAAACTTAAATTTTAAAAATTATTCCATTTGCAATAACACAAAAATTAAATGCTGAGGGACAAATTGAAGCAAGGAATATAAAGGTTGTATGTTGCGAATGGTAAAACACTCTTAGAAGAAATTAAGGGTTATCTAAGTAGACAAAAGGTACTTCCCATGCCTTAGTAGATTAGATGTTAAAATCAACAAGCTCCCTGAGTTCATCTTTAGTTTCAGCATAGACCCCATCAAACTTGCAACTGCCTCTTTTCATAAATGAAAAGGCAGACCTTATCATTTATATAGAAATACAGAAAGCCCTTGAATAGCCCAAACAACTCCTGCAGAGAACGAACAAAATTAAAATATTTACATGTTCTAACTTCTAAATTTATACAAAGTTACACAAGCACAGCAGTGTGGTACTTGAATTAATGATAGACAAATAGACCAATGGAGCACTGAGGACCTTCTGTGATCAATAGACTATCAGCAAAATTGTCAATGCTACCTGTCTTACTAACTTTTCTAGTGCTGGGACAAAGCAGCATGATAATGGCAACTTAGGAACCATTTGATCTGGTGGCTCGCAGTTCCAGAGGCTTAGAGTCCATGACTATCATGGAAGGGAACATGGCGGCAGGCAGGCAGGCACGGTACTGGGGCAGTAGTCGAGAACTTACATCTGCTCCACAAGCATGAAGCAGAGAACAGGCTAACTAGGATGGCATGGGATTTTGAAACCTCAAAACCCCACCCCCAATAACATACCTCCTCCAAGGCCACACCATCTAATTCTTTCCAAACAGTTCTACCAACTGCGGATCAAACTCAAGTATGTATGCCTATGGGGTCATTCTTCTTAAACCACCAACTACCCAGTGGAGGAAGGAATAGTTTCCCAGCTGTGAATGGGACCAACTTATAAAGAGGTGAATTTGGACAATACCTCTACATCAAATAAATTTAATTTGAAATGTGTCTCAAAAGAACTTTTAAAAAACTAGATCTAGAAAACTGTCTTGGTTTTGTCTTATTTTTGCTTTAGTTTTTGAAACAAAGTCTCTCATGGCACAAGCTGGCCTCAAACATGATACATTGCTCAGGTTGATCTTAAACTCTTGATCCTCTTGCCTTTACTTTACAAGTTCAAGGTTATAGACAAGCACCACCACACCCAACTTAGATCATTTGAACTCTAAAGAGTTCTATTGAACATATTGCACATAGACTTCTATTGAACTCTAAAGAACATATAGGTATAATTCTTCAAGGTCAGATAGTAGTCTATAGTTTCTTAAACACAACACAAATACATGAGAAAAAAAACAGAACACGAGCTAGGAAAATAATTAAATTTCATATTTTTAAAAAATCATTTTGTATTCCAGAGGACATTATCAAGAAACTGAAACCAAAATTCAGAGAATGGAGAAAGTATTTATAAATCACACATATAAGTGTCTAGCATCTAGAATACAGAGGGGATCTTACAACTAAAGTCTGAAAAAAATGGCCTTACTTTTCAAAAATGAAGATTTTCAATAAACATTTATTCAAATTAAATAAAAAATAATAACATATATTATATATGAAATACTGTTCTTTTTTGCTTTATAAATAATACCATTCAAAATTTCTACCTCTTCCCCTCCTCCCATTTCCCTCCCACTCCCCCACTCATTCTCCTCCCTCCCCCTCCAGTCCTAAGAGAGGGCAGGATACCCTGCCTTGTGGGATATCCAAGGCCCTCCCCCTTCATCCAGGCCTAGGAAGGTGTGCATCCAAACAGACTAAGATCCCAAAAAGCCAGTACATGTAGTAGAATTAAATCCTAGTGCCATTACCATTGTCAGCCATATTCAGAGAGTCTGGTTTGATCACATGCTTGTTCAGTCCCAGTCCAGCTGGCCTTGGTGAGCTCCCCTTAGATCAGTCACACCATCTCAGTGGGTGGACGAACCCCTCAAAGTCCTGACTTCCTTGCTCATCTCCTCCCTCTTTCTGCTCTTCAACTGGGCCTTGGGAGCTCAGTCCAGTGCTCTAATATGGGTCTCTGTCTCTATCTCCATCCATTGCCAGACAAAGGTTCTATGAATATTCAAGATATTCATCAGTATGGCTATGGAATAAGGCCAGTTCAGGCACCCTCTCCTCTATTGCCCAAGGGCCTAGCTGGGGACATCCCCTTGGACACCTGGGAACCCCTCTAGAGCCAAGTCTCTTGACAACCCTAAAATGGCTCCCTTAATAAAGATATCTTCTTCCCCGCTCCCATATTCACCCTTCCCCCATCTCAACCATCCCACTTCCCCAAGCTCTCCCCAATCCTCCCCTTCTCCTTTCTCTCTCCTCCCTCTTCCCTTCCCCCCACCCCACCCCACCCCCATGCTCCCAACTTTTGCCCGGAAATCTTGTCTGCTTCCAATTTCCAGAAGGATCTATATATGTTTTTCTTTGGGTTTACCTTATTATTTAGCTTCTCTAGAATCACGAGCTATAGGCTCAGTGTCCTTTGTTTATGGCTAGAATCCACTAATGAGTGAGTACATACCATATTCATCTTTTTGTGTCTGGGTTATCTCACTCAGTATAGTGTTTTCTATTTCCATTCATTTGCATGCAAAATTCAAGATGTCATTTTTTTTTTACCATTGAGTAGAATTCTAATGTGTATATGTGCCATACTTTCTTTATCCATTCTTCCATTGAAGGGCACCTAGGTTGTTTCCAGGTTCTGGCTATTATAAATAGTGCTGCTATGAACATAGATGAACAAATGCTTTTGTAGTATGATTGGGCATCTCTTGGGTATATCCCCAAGAGTGGTATTGCTGGATCCTGAGGTAGGTTGACTCCCAGTTTCCTGAGAAACTGCCACACTGATTTCCAAAGTGGTTGCACAAGTTTGCATTCCCATCAACAATGGATGAGTACTCCCCATACTCCACATCCTCTCCAGCATAGGTTATCATTGATGTTTTTGATTTTAGCCATTCTGACAGGTGTAAGATGGTATCTCAGAGTTGTTTTTGATTTCATTTCCCTGATTGCTAAGGAAGTTGAACATGACCTTAAGTATCTTTTGGCCATTTGAATTTCTGTTGAGAATTCTCTGTTCAGTTCAGTACCCCATTTTTTAATTGGGTTATTCATAATTTTAATGTCTAGTTTCTTGAGTTCTTTATATATTTTGGAGATCGGGGTTGTCTGATGCAGGGTTGGTGTAGATCTTCTCCCAGTCAGTGGGTTGCCTTTTTGTCTTAATGGCAGTGTCCTTTGCTTTACAGAAGCTTCTCAGTTTTAGAAGGTCCCATTTATTCATTGTTGCTCTTATTGTCTGTGCTACTGGGGTTATACATAGAAAGTGGTCTCCTGAGCCCATGTGTTGCAGACTACTTCCCACTTTCTCTTCTATCAGGTTCAGTGTGGACAGATTTATATTGAGGTCTTTAATCCATTTGGACTTGAGTTTTGTGCATGGTGATAGATATGGATCTATTTTCATTCTTCTACAGGCTGACAACCAGTTATGCCAGCACCATTTGTTAAAGATGCTTTCTTTCTTTCTTTGTATAAGTTTAGCTTCTTTGTCAAATACTGTTCTAAACCATTAGTCACTAATGTAGTATTTGTAGATGGTAAAAGTAGAATAACAGACCAATATAATAAACTTGAAAGTCTAGAAACAAGCCTAGAAACATTAAAACTTCACAAAAATATATTATTTACCAGTTGGGTGACAATAACACAAAAAAAACTAATAAATTAACTTTAAACTCTGATATATGTACTATATCTCTGCACTCATGAAGCAGGGTTAGACAGATCTCTATGAGTTTGAGACCAGCCTGGTCTACTGAGTGAGTCCAAAGACAGTCAGGGATGTTACCTGTCCAAAAACATAAATAAATAAAAATTAAAAATGAATAAATAAAAGAATGTATAAACCAATTTAGGAAAGAATTATCAATCAGATATACTTAATAGGTAAAATATTTGACCACGAATTTTATAAATTAACCAATAAGCAGAAAAGGTGGTGTTCTACTCCACTAGTGACAAGAAGTACAATTCAGACTCAACAAAAGTTCTAAAAATTTGAAACCTACCATACCACTTGTGGTGGTTCTTGTGGCATGGGTAGAGATAAAGGCTGAAGGATCACAAGTTAAAGGCCTCCCTTGGCCATTCCACCTTATCAGTCTTACTCAGCTGGGAACTCTGTAGGCCCCAGTTACCACACTGAAGCAATAGTGACAAAAATGTTAGAGGAGTAACCAACCACTTTCTACGTGGGTTTAAGATCAGCTCCACAGGGCAGAATTCAAGCCTGGGAGCATAAATGAGGCCAAGAAACTGTGACTAGGTAAGTCATAGGCTCTAGGGAAAAATCCTACTACTATTATTCTGAAATAGATACAGTATTAAACTGACTCTTGACATAACTCAACTCCTAACAACTTATACCCATAGATTAATACATCACCCAACTCTCATCAGGGTGGTTTCTCTTTGCAGTAGATGGAGATTTATGGCCAGTTAACATGCAGAGAATAAAAGAATGATGAGTGCTCAGACAGAAACAGGACATCTATAACACATACACACACACACACACACACACACACACGTGTGTCAGAGATCATCACAGAAGAAAGGTGGAAACGATCCTAAGGACCAGTGGCAGTGGATGGCTACAGCGGAGCAGGGGTTTTCCAAACACAACAGGCCAGTTGCACATACGAATCCACAGTGGCTGTGACAGCATGCATAACACCTATGTCAACCGAGCCAGTCAAAATCCCAGCATGCAGAAGGAAAATGGCCACAAAGTCCCACCCCTGTGTGGGAAACTATTGGTAACTGATGACTGCTGGGAGCGGGGACCAGTTTATCTCAAATACCTGGCCCCCTGAGAGGCTCCCTGTGATCCAGTAGATGGGCCCATAACCATGAACATACCAGCAACACTAAATAGACTCAATACTTTATTTTGTTTTAATGAAATTTGGAAGGAATAGTAATGAAATTTGGAAGGAATAGTGCAACGGAGATGGGAACTGGGGGTGGGGGAGGCCAGGAAAATCAGTGAGGAAGAACTTGGAAGGCAACCTTGATCAAAACACATGAAATTCTCAGCCAATACAAACACTACCAATTTTTAGAGTTCAACCACAGTGAGATGTAGCCTTTTATTTCCAGAAACCTGAACTATGTACCTGACAAAAATAAATACATATGTATCTATATTCATTGTAAAAGAACGCCAATAACTACTTCTAACCACAAAACAAATGCTGGCAACAGTGTTTACCTATGTTGGTTAAGTACATTGAGATGCATTTGTACAATACAATATTGTCCAGGGAAGTCAATTAGTGTGAACATGAAATCGTAAGTGATACAGTATCCCACAAGATGCAAAATGTGGAAGAACTCATACTGGTTGATTACAGACATGTGAATTGTGTTAGAAGTCATCAAAGCTGTTCTGCCTGGGGAAGACCCGGCTGGGAGAGATGAAGGGTAACTGTAAGCGGATTGTGAGCTGCTCAAGGGTGTTGAGTGGTAGCTACACAGCTTTGTAGGAAAGCATCAGCTGTGTGTTTTCCTTTTTATTTGAAAGTATTCCTTAGTACATTAACCAGTCAAACACAAGAATATCTGCAACTATCCTAGTTCTTAGTGAATTATTTAGATCAAATGCTGTGGGGTTTTTGTGTGTGTGTGTGTACTTCATCAACATGATCTAAAAAGCAATATATAAAAGTCCTCTAAAACATGCCATTGGAGAAATAGGTATGTTTAATGAGTGAAAACACATCATTAAACCCTCGTGAGACTACTATATGCTGTAACTCTGAGCCTATGTTCTCATCTCCTGGTTCAATAATGAAGAAACATCAAAGAGATATTCAGGCATTGCCACCAAGCCTACATTGCTTCTTAAAGTACAATAAGCAGAGACTGGAAAGGAAGGAAATCATTTTCTCACAATGTTGTGGGAAACAGTGAGACACCTTAGCACCCTTGACATCTAAGTGTTTGCCTGCTGGCCCTCCATGACTTGCTGTTAGATGGTACTCCCCATCAAAGAAAGCTATGAATGGGCCCTAACTTAGAAACGGCTTCTAGTCCATGCGACAAATGCTCCAGTATCCTTCCCATCACACGCCATGTCTGTTGGCTCATGACCTCTAAGTTCTGCCATCTATGGCTCTCTCTTAGTTCATTCCTCACCAGCTACAGGGGTCATGTGGCTAATCTTCAACCATGTTAAACATGTCTCTACCTCAGGACGTTTGTACTTGCCTCCTTCTGCCTGAGACTCTGCACATTAGATACCACCCATGGCTGGTTCACTTCCTCCATGTCGCCATTCGAAATTCATCTCAGTAATTCCATAACACTCCCTGCTCCATTCCCAACCCCACGTCTGCGGTTGTGTCTGCTTGGTGGCTTGGTACGAGTCACCCTCTATAATCTTCACTATATGCTCTCCTCGTGTTAAGAACATTTCCCCAGTTCTTCACAGCACTGAGAAAGATAGCCTACTGGACATGAAACTCAAGAGACAGTTTAGTCAAGAACTTGAAAAGGCACTACCCCCATCTAGCTTTGGAGTGGGAACTGAGCCTGTGGACACGGTCCCCTTGGTAACAAAGCCCCTTTCATGCTGACTGACTAGCTGGACAAAGCCAGGATGAGAGGCAAGCTGCTAAGACGAGATTGGTGTTTATCCGTCAAACCACACCATTTAGTTCAATTCCTCCCTTTTAGTTCTAGAGGCTTCTCTGATTTACTGAGGGTGTTGGGGGTGGCAGGGGTGGGCTCTTTGCTCTGTGTCTCCCTGAGAGTGGAGGAGGAGAAGTACAACCATCCACTTAGCAAATATTTATCCCAGGAACAGGAGAAGCTGGCCAGCCTTTGCCCAAGTGAAGCTCAGTCAGGAACAAAGTGAGAGGAAGAGCCAGCCAGCCCAGCATCCTGGTCAAGCCTCAGAGCCATGATGGATAGCATCCGGCCAGATCCTGACAGGTGTCAGGCTGCTGCCAGGAGTGCACAGGAAGTGCAGTGTGCAGATCTGTGATCCTGTGTGCTTTATTTCTAACTGACAGAAACTTGACTCTGTACTTCTCACATCACGTTTACTCCACTACCACGCCTTAACTCAAAGGAAGTGGGGTCCAGAGAGAAATGAAGCATGAACCTGGAATACCCAAGAGTGGTTGTACTAGGCACAAGGGCCTTCAGGCACTGATTGGGAAAATGATGGGTACCTCTGCGGAGAACGTCTTTCCTTTTAGCTTATGTCTGATTTAAACCCCAGAGGCTCTGAATGGCACTCTTACTGCCAGACCCTGGAGAGTTTGGGGCTGGTGACAGGTACTCTGGTTAAGCCAGCCAGGTAGACAAGACTAGCATAAGAGGGTAACTACCATTTAAGCCCATTTTGCAAGTATAAAAATTGCACTGATATCAAACATATTACCAAGATCCTATAGGAGTTGGAATTTGAATTCAAAGCCAGTTTTGTCTGACCCAAAACCCTTCAAATAAAATACAAAATCCTCCTAACAACACCCAGCTTTTCCAGTCAAGTGGGTAGATTTCTGAATCATGCTCTTTTAATGGAGAATTTAATACATCAATGAATGTGAGTGACATATTGAGCTGAGCAAACTGATGAAAATAAAGGCAGATAGAGTCATCCAAGACCCAACTCTAACTCACAGTAAATGCTAGATTTTGGTAAATTCATATTTGTCATTCATGTTTTCTATCTCTCTGTATCTCTGAATCTCTTTCTCTCTAACTCTGTTTCTCTCTCTCTTACACACACACACACACACACATACACACACCATTTTACTTTCAACCTACTACCATTCATTCCTGCTTATCAGTCCTTATGTTGCCAGGGAAGCTCAGCTGATCAAGGCTGGATTCAGCAGATGATACTGGTCTGAGTTTATCAACATGTCTGCAGTCCACTGGCAGGTTATCTGGGGACTGACTGGTCCAAGGTGACCTTAGACACATGTCTGGAGCTAGGCTAGTGTTCAACTCAGGGACTAGCGGCAAGTCAACCTGTGCCTATTCATCTGATGGCAATGGTGTTATAAGGAAAAGAGGGTAAACAGGATCAAGTATACTATAAAGACCTATAAAATTGTCATAAAATCCATTCAACAGTATTAGAATATTCTAAGAAAATATGGAGAGAGAGAGAGAATAGCCAAGTGCTCCACAGTCCAGGCTAAAAATTAGCATTCAATTGCTTCTATTCCAGTAGCAAATTCAAGTCACAAGCCAGCTCAGATTCAAAACTAGTGGGTGGAGCCAAGAAACCACAGCATACCAGACACATGTATCACATTCTCAGTTCTCCAAGGCAGTTAACAGGACCCTCCTGGCAACTTCCTATATACACAAGTTCAACATGACCACCTGTTTGATGTCAGCAATTCTCCTTTAACTTTGACCAGTAGGGAGAGTTCATGGGATTGTTGTTCTCTTGAAATATGGACATACCTTCACTACCTTTTCCTCGTGGACTTCCTACTTATTTGGAATGAGTCATATCAAATGATGTGAGTCTCAATAGTTGTGGGTAAGTAAGGCATAGAGCTCTGAAACAGGTAATACCACAAGCTGTCCCCAAGTCAAAAGTGTTCTACTAGCAGGGTTCTATAGAGGTTCATACCAGCTAAACCTTACGGCTCCTGCCTCACCCAGTCAAAGTGCATCCTTTACCTCCTCTTCTGTTACCACCCCACACGCGCCCTTCTCGTGCAAGCTCCCAACATTCTCCTCACTCCACCTCAATGTTGCGTGTCCTCCTAATTTGTACTTGCCGTGCCTGCTGGCTTCTACCCTCTATTTTCCAGCCATTGACAGCCATTGGCCCTTAACAACTCGGATTCTCAGATTTTCACATAAGCAATCACTCAACAAATATTTGCTGGCCCATCAGGCCCAAGGGCTGCACCAGAATTCGAGCTACACCCAGATTTTCCTCACGGAGCTGTCACCCTTGCACAAACCTCCCAAGTTCCCGTGTCTGCTTGTCTGCAGGCATGTGTGTATGTAACTGTGCATGCAGTATACAATGTGCATGTCCTTTGCAGCACAAACTATACTGGATTCTGATAGTTTGTTCATGAATTTTCCTTCTCGGTGAAACTGAAAGTCCTTCACATTCTGAGATCACACCTCCTTATTCCATTATTATGATTATATCACCCAGAACTCTCCTTAAGTTGAAATTCAAATAAACATTTGTTGAAATGACAAATGAGTGGACGCTGGAAGGAAAGGGGCTCTTGGGTTGTATTTAGCTCATCCATTTTCTTCATCCTGCAAATGAGAAACTTAAGAGCCAGAAAGATAAAACCACTTCTCATGACTCCACCATCTGTGCATTTACAGCAATGTGGTGGTCCAAACTCAGGGTCAAAACAAGGGTGGGTTCAACTTCTAAATGTAGTTTCTAGGATTAAGAAACTTTAATTGGCACTTTAGAAAATCTCAGCATTTGGAGACCAGCAAGGTGATTCAGCCAGTAAAGGTGGTTGCCACCAAGTTTGATAAGCTGAGCTCAATCGCTGGGTCTCACTTTGTAGGAGAAAGTTGGCCCCTGCAAGTTGTCCTCTGACCTTCATGGTCACAAGCCCCACAGTCCCACCTCTGTCTGTCTGTCTGTCTCTCTTTCTCTCTCTCTCTCTCTCTCTCTCTCTCTCTCTCTCTCTCTCTCTCTCTCACACACACACACACACACACACACACAACAAAAAATATAATAAAAACCAAGCAAAAGGAATCTTTTAAATTAACAAAATGTATTACACCCAAAGGGACTAAGAAACTAGATTCTCAAACCAAATAGACTCAGAAAAATGTTTGGCCTTGGCCAAGTCAGTTCTCCACACATCCCAGTTTCATTGTTTGTACCTACACGACGGAGCTGCCCTGGGAATGCATTTGCAAAAAAATGGCAGCAAGGCAGACATAGGACAGGATGCTCAGCACACACCACAGACATGTCAGCTGTTCCTTTGCTGCTCACTGAAATCAGAGCCAGTGGATTCACAATAGATGCTCAGAGCTTCACGTCTAACCATAACTATATCCAGGAACTCCCCACAAATGCTACCAGTGACAACAAGCCTCCCTTGTAAGCTATAGATGAAACTCAGAGCCTTCTGGTTAGAAATTTGGGATGTCGTCTTACTTTTTACCACAGGATTTACCCGTAAGAACTAAAGCATTAGTGGCTCCTGGGCACAAGGAAACAAACACATTCCAAAGTAAGACAGCAAGTCCCACACCTCAGAATGACACAAAGGCCTTTACTACAAGCAGAGCACCCGCCTCTAATGGCCAGGCAATGCCCCTACCCTGAGGCTGGGTCGGCCTACCCAACAGTTCTTTTATTTTTTTTTTCAGCATAAAAATGGAAATGTAGAGGTTGAAGAATGATCTTAAACAGGAGTTTATGGCATTTGGAAGACCGCCTTTTATCTTTTACATCTTCACTTGTATGGTCTGGACTTTTATGAGCTGTGCGCTTGAGTTTGACCCAAATCCTGAGTGCCACACTCCGAATCGTATGGAACATGTGTTCCTCAGACCCAGGGTGTTAAGATCGTGACTATCCAGCTCTTCCTCCCACCACAGCCAACACACTCACACCTCCAGGTCCTGTTCTGAGCAAAAGTGTTCTTGTCACCTTCTGTGGGGACAAAGGGTTCACCAGGAGAGCCCTTGACATCCTTCTTACTTCCCAGAATCTTGTGTTTTCTAGAATAGTCTTTAATGCTGGTGAACACACAGCCTTAGCCTTATGGTTATTTCTATGTAACAAGGTGGGATCTTTTCCTGGTGCCCATCACCTCTAGCAACACTTGTCTCTAGGGACCAGCTCCTCACCGTATCCACAGGCCCTGGAATGGACCATGAATTTGGCTGCTAGTCTCTAAGCAACATGAAATGACTTCTCAGCATTTCAAAATCAAACAAATACTCTTTCAACCTATTCTCTAAATTGGGTGAATTTTTTTCTTTTGTCGTGTTGAGGAACTTATGTGTGGTAGTGGTAGTAGTGTTTAGAATGAAATCTGCGATTTCCCATAAACCAGGAAATGCTAAGCTACATCTTCAACCCCAAAAAATATTCTAATGAGAACATTTTTAAATTTTAAAAACATCAAAGGAGGTGTTGGAGCAAGAACAAGACCCGCAGGAAGTCTGCTCTTCTTGTGTGTATTTGAACGAAATTTACCAAATAGAAGCAATAACATTCACATTCATATTCTCTCTCTCTCTCGAGTGTGTGTGTGAGCACACACGTGCACACACCTATGCACCGACACAGGAGGTCACAGGAGGATACCTATGTCCTCCTATATTACCCTTCACCTTGTCACTTGAGACAAAGTCTCTCACTAAACCCAAAACCCACCATATCTGCTAGGTGAGCTGGTCAATGAACTCCAGGTACATTCTGGTCTCTGCCCCACTACCACCCTGCAATGCTGGGGTTACGTGCATGAAGGGCCAAGCTTTTATGTGGGTCCTGGGGATTTGAACTCAGTTCCTCTGGCTTTCGTTAAGCAACTACTCTTCCTCACTGAGTCATCTCCCCATATTCCCTTCTTAAAGGAATTTGAGTTTGTTGTTGTTGTGTTTGTTTTAACCAAAAGTTAACTAATAGTCACTGACTTTGTCATATGCCGGAACCAGGCTTTTTCTTTTAAGCCACCAACCAGCTCCCAAATCATGACGTTAGACTTCTCACTAGTTATGAATGCTCAGCCTTAGCTCATGCTTGTTTATGGCTAGATTATTTTTCTCTAAGTTAACCTGCTTCTCTTTGTTTATATTTTACCTTGGGGCTTTTCACCTTTGCCCCGTACACACTTGTAGAGTTTTGGTTTCTCTGGACCTCTGGGGCGTGGGTTACCCTGGTGCTATCCTCTGTGTCTAGTGGATTTCCTGGAACCACACCAGTCTTGTGACACTTCGGCACTGGCCCTAACTTCTACTGGGGAGTTGGTAGACACATTTTGCACTTTATAAAGGAGGAGGCTGGGGTAGAACTAGGGACAGTCTTAAATGCAGGATTATGTTGTCATCACCAGGGAACCTAGAACTGCGTGTGTGTGTGTGTGTGTGTGTGTGTGTGTGTGAAGTTGAAGAGTGGAAGAAATCAGGAAACTCTATATCTATGTCTGGTTCAATCTAGGACAGACTGAAATAATGGTAAAAAGGAAGAAACAGGGTAAGACACCGAACTTTAAAAACAAACTTACAGACCTGAGGAAGCTCTCGCTCAGCTCTAGACGGAGCCTCTTTGAACACTCTGGGCTTTTCCGACATCTGGTTTAGCCCAGGTGGCAGTTCTTGGGGAACAACGGCTGTCCCCTTGGTGATAAGTGGCAAGCTTGCCCCGCCCTTCTAAGTGTCCTCTCGGGCTGCTCCAGGGA
Source organism: Alexandromys fortis (assembly GCF_014885135.2). Classification (NCBI taxonomy): domain Eukaryota; kingdom Metazoa; phylum Chordata; class Mammalia; order Rodentia; family Cricetidae; genus Alexandromys; species Alexandromys fortis. The sequence continues at coordinate 4,385,217 of NW_026067980.1, forward strand.
TGCAGCTGAGGACCCAGGCCAGCATGATGGCCCTTCTTGGGGAGGCAGAGTAGTGTGAAGACTAATGACATGTGAACAGCCAAGAAAGAGTGTCTCACTACTTGTAAAATGAATTCCACAAGATAAAAACAGCTGTGTCGGGAGGATTGCCTTGGAATGCAGCCCCAGGGTGAGGAGTTGGTGCCTGGAGACAAGAGGTTATTGGAGGTGATGGGCATGGGGGAAAATCCCACCTTATCACACAAATTATGCTTCACAGCTGTTTAGTTTACTTCGTAGAGAAACATCCAGAAGTCTGTCATGTGCCACAGGGGCTCTGCGTGGTCAGCAAGCTGTCCAGGGCCATAGGCAGAAGAGAAACAAAAGGGCAAAGGACCCCAGTGAAGCAGCAGAGGTGGCAGCCAGTCTTAATGCCTCCAGGTATGGCAGCCTTAGCCTACAACCTTAGCACTTAGAGAGCAAGACCAAAAAGACCAAGTGCTCAGTCCGGGTGAGCCTGGCTGTGCACAATGTATGTGCAGCCTCCGCGAAAACATGAAGCCAGAAACTTCCTGACCCGAACTCCTGGCTCTCCTCGTGAAAGTTAAACGTTCTCTTTAAATAACGTTTTCCTCGGTGGTGAAAACCGTGGGGATGCAGGAAGTGAAGACCACACTGTATCTAACCAGACTGGTTAAGCGCACCTACTGCCGACTTTCCGGAGCTTCATCCCAGCTGGAAGTCCTTCTTGCTTTAATTTCCCCCTCTCCTTGCCGTGGTAAACACCTGCAGCCCTGTGGAAAACATAATTTTAAATTGTCGTTCTTCTGATCTCAAAGGCATTCATATCTATCTCGTGTTTGCTTTAGTGGAGGTTTGAAATGCTCTCGGGCTGAGAGGTAGAATCACCTACCACTTTCCACCAGCCAGTCACTACTGCCTGTATATGAAACAAATTCTACCGGATTACTTAAAACTCTAAATACACTGCTTTACTAATAGGGAGGGCTTTTAGTAATTTCATTGTAAGGATGAAGAAAATAGTTTTTAAACTTTTTATTTTTTTTTAATGTGGAGAGGTTATATGTATTCATGTGTGCTGGTGACTGTGGGAGCCAGAAAAGGGCACTGGGGCTCCTGGAACTGGAGAGTTACACGTATGAGCTCTCTACCATGAGTGTTGGGAACCGAACTGCCGTTTTGCGGAAAGAGCAGCAAGCGCTTTGAACCTCTGCACCGTCCTCCCAATCTCACGTCGGTGTCGTTCTGAGCCTGTCACTCTCACTAAATTTCCGAAAGCTGTTCTCGGGTGCAGTTTGTGATCGCAGAGCATACCTGAGAGCCTGTAAGACGATCTCATCCTCCGAGTGGACACTAAAGGGGGTGGGGAGAGGTGTGATTTCTTATCTGTAATCTATTCGTTGAAATGTTTCATCATTGGGGGTCCACTCTGTGTCAGGAACCACCGAGGTTCTGAAGCAGAGTAGAAAATATCTCTAGTTACCATTTTCCTGGACGGAGCTTCTCACGGGCACATCTGCAACAGTAAAAATGCCGGCGCTGGGGAGATGGCTCAGGCTGCACAAGCCTGAGGGCTGGAGTTCACATCCCTAGCACCCATGTAAATGTCAGGCGCTCCCATATTGATGGCCTCCGGGTCAATGAGGAGGACTTCCTCCAGAAGGGAATGTCCGCAAACATGAGGCTCTCGGCATTGCTGCCCAGAGGGTTAGTTCTCCAGCAGGTAGGTGAACTTGATGTAAGTCACTTCCAGTAACTTACTTCCTGTGAGACATGTCTTAGTCTCCGAGGCCCTCGACTTGCTATGCCTCACTTCCAAGGTGAGCTGAGCCGATGTGTTACAAGTACTACTTAGGCCAACAAGAAAGGGAGGTGGCTGGAGAGCCAGTTTCATGTGCTCCCGTGTGTGTGCTTTGGTGTGCACTGGGTGGGAGGGTGTGGAGAAGGGCTTTTATTGGTTATACAGCTGTGTATCTACCATTCAAAGGAAATGTGTTGTAACTTTTTATGTGGGGAGAGGGAGAGGGAAAAGGAGTGAGGGGAGAGAGGAAGCAAGGGTACAGTATGAGAGTCAACTGCATGAATGAAGTGAGAAGCAAGGAGGACTCTTGAGACACCCTCAGGCTTCCGCAGCCACGGACACTGAACATATGCACACACACAACACAAACATAAAGCAATTTAAGATACCCATGGCAACACACTAATGCACATAAAATACAAATAAATAAATTTTAAAAATGATTTCAATTTAAGAAGTTGCACTAAAGGATCAGACAGAGTGTATTTTTGTTTCCCCTCCCCCCCAAAAAAACAGTACAAAGTGTCCTTCTCTACCACAAATAATGAATTTCTAACAACTTATAAGTTTTGGGGGATGGGCACAATTTGTGGAAAAGATAGCTAAAAGTGAAGTTCCTATTGAAATATCAGACTAGAGAAAGCCCTCAAATAAATCAGAGCCCGGCTGTGTATCCAGCCCCTGAGCCATGCTGTTAGTCCTAAGTCTACCCAGGAGGAGTCACGTTAGGGAATTTCTACAACCTTTCTGTGTCTCAGTTCCATTATCTGTAAAATGGACTTAATAACTGAAGAGCTAAAATATAGTCCTGGGGTAGAAAACACGCAGCTCTGTTAAAAGATTGCTCGGCATATCCCAAGCACTCAGTAGGTTATTTTTAGAGTGGAGTCTAATTCCTATCACTTTTGACAATAAATACATAAATAAAGTCTAAATGTCTGACTTTGAAAATAATTTCAGGGACTGAAGAGATGGCTAAGTGGTTAGGAGCACTGACTGCTCTTCGAGAAGACCGGCGTTCGGTTCCCAGAACCGCAGGGCAGCTCACAATGGTCTGTGAGTTCCGTTCCAGGGAACCTGATACCCATGACAAACACCTAAAATAAAAGTAAACGAATTTTAAAAATAACTTCAATTTTTTATTCCCCCCCCCAAAAAAAATAAAATGGGTAATTGCATACTAGGTTAGCAAGCTAAGCAAGCTTGAAATGCTTGTTGCTTGGAGGTTTTGACTGTAGGAGAAAACTCGGGTTCTTGCAAAAGCTCCTCCACTGAGCTCCATCCCAATCCTTTGAACCTGAGTGCTCTCTCTCTCTCTCTCTCTCTCTCTCTCTCTCTCTCTCTCTCTCTCTCTCATCACTTACTGCTTAGTCCAATCTTCATAATAGGTTTTAGCAGTTCAAGTTCTTCATAGCCTGGGGACCATGGAATGTTCTCTACCCCCTCATATTGAATGTGACCCTGCGGCGCACAGAGCACAGTGGGAGAAATACCCCGTGTGCGATGCTTTTCTGAAGAAATGATCTAAATTAAATTATTGAAACTCTCAGTGCCATTCACTTGAAGGAAAATGCTCAAATCCAGCCAGAATTGGCCTTCTGAGTCACAAGACCCACAGCCCACCGACGGGGATTTCAGCTGTGACTCCTGACACCCTTCACTGGTGATTAATGGCGTGGGGGGAACGAGCCGGCAGGCACTGACATTAAGGGAGAAAGCTATTTAAACACTCCCCATTCTAATTAAATATTTCTTCTCGAAGTACTTGCAACCTAAAAATAGTTTTGATCTGTCCACTGGGGGCCACATCAAGTCAACATGGAGTTTAATTAGATTGCTTCAAGCAAGAATGCCGTTCTCCAAGACATTTGACAGGAGTGCTAACTCTAGGCCTCGAGTCCAGTTACCTGGGTACAGTGTCTACTCAGGTGGAAGACTGTATTTGTTCTATAAATGGTTTCTTTAAATTATTTATTTATTCATTCATTTATGTAATTAATTCTGACTGCAGAAAAGACTCAGAAAAGCACCTGCAATTGATTTCATATTTATAATTAATCTACTAAGGTCTTAAAATCCCATAACTGATAATAAAAAAATGTTTTTAATTATTTAACATACGCCTTTAATCCCAGCACTTGGGAGGCAGAGGCAGGCGGATCTCTGTGAGTTCGAGACCAGCCTGGTCTACAAGAGCTAGTTCCAGGACAGGCTCCAAAACCACAGAGAAACCCTGTCTCAAAAAATCAAAAAACCAAAAAAAAAATTATTTAACATAGAAAATGGTTGGTGCGCCTCCACCCAAACACAACATAAAGGTCAGTGTTCTAGTCCAGGTGCCCATGGAATTCAAACACTGAACACATGGCCCAACATCCTTCTTCAAGGCTTCTCTTTGACCATTAATGTCAATTTTGTCAACCAAGTGTTGGACAATTCATGCAACTGGTGGTTTGCCCCCCTGGATTTTTGGTATTTAAGTAACATACTACACATGAAAGTGGAAATTGTCCCCAGTGGACCTGCTGCTGGAACTCCCTGGCCATGTTTCCTCTGTCTCAGCATACCCTTCATTCAACAGTCTCGTCCCTCAACCACTCAGGGCATTCATGGCTCAGTCAGTCAGGGTTCTCACCCTAATAGGATAATGGAGGAACTCTAAACACAGTAACAATCTTAAGTCCTCCAACAGAGCTGGAGACTCCAGGTCAGTGGCTCTCAACCTTCTTACTGCTGAGACTCTTCAATAAAGTTCCTCGTGTGTGGTATCCCCAACCATAAAATCATTTCTGTTACTATTTCATAACTGTAATTCTGCTGTTGCCATGAATCGCAGTGGAGATATCTGATGCGCAACCCCCAGCGTGTTGGGAACTGGCACTTTAGAGCTGCTTGGCTTTGTTGTCCTCGTGACATCCGGGCACACATTTCGCTCTCTTTTGCCTTTTATCTTTGCCAATTTGACAGAACATGGCTTTCTCAGGATGCTTCATTTGTACTACTTTATTACTAATAAGATTGGATATTTTTCCAAGTATTTGTTGATGAAAGGCATTTATTGCTTGGGAAATCCTGTTAGATCTACTAGAATCGATACATATATACATATACATGCATGCATGCATACACATAGGCATATACACCACGGATCATCTACGTGGTTTTCAGTTGGGATTCCTCACCCTGGGTGATTAGAACATTCTATGTATTCTGTGCTTTGCCAGGAAACATTTCTGCATTGGTTGCTTTTTTTATGATTGCCTATTGTGGAGGGGGGGTCTGACCTGATCTTTTATTTTGATTATTTAAATCAGCTTTGACTTTGTATTTCTGTCTCCGTTCTGTCTGGAATTGTTGCAGTCTCTAAATTCTGACTTATCATGAATTCTGTAATGAGATGAAACATGGGTTCTAGTTATATTTTTCCTTGAATTCAATCAATTGCTTAAGTTTTTCTTAACTCCAAATGGTTCCACTGATACCCGGAGAGACAACCCAAAAGTAGTCTCATTCAGTGATCCACAGAGTCCAATGACCGTGACCATCAATAAAATAAACAACCCTAAAGGGTTCTCACTCAGTGATCCACAGAGTCCAGTGGAGTGACCACAATGGAACAAACAGGCTCCATCGAAGTTACAAAGCAAAGAGCCAGGTATTTTTCCTCTGAGAATATTAAGAAAAGCACTTGCAAGGGGATGAATGCCACAGAGAAGCAGAGGATTATTTCCTGAGGGCCACGGTAAAGTGTTCTGGATTCAGACAGGTGTTATAAATGTAGGGTAGGAATTAAAGGTGGATCTTCATTTTTTAAAGATCAGGTACAATTTTCCACTTAAATGTCAATGCATTGACAAATTCCAATTAAATATCAATGTATTCGGCTCCCAGCTCCCTGAGCTGGCACAAAACACCTGTGACCTTCACACAGTTGGAGAAGACTCACAGGACCTGTGGCTCAGCCTTTGCTTCACAGTCTCTGAGTCTAGAAAACAAAGGACAAAGGAGGTTGTTTGGGCTAGAGGCAGACAGCTACCTAGAGGTCTGGGGACTCTTCTTAACTAGACTTTGAATGGCCTCTCACTACCAGTGTCTTCTTTTTTTCTTGTCCCTGCACTTTTTCTGCTTCTCCAAAACAAGATGGGCCATGATTGAGAGATTTTCAACTAGCACTATGTATATAGTTGGTCTCCTTCCCTTCAGTCCTCAGGTATATGAAGGGCTGTCTCTCTCCACCAGGAGCTCCCATACCATTGGGATACATCGATGAACTGTAGATCGCATGGAGCTTACATTATAAGCAGAGGTAGCAATCTATAGCTTGCAGACCAAATTTTATATTTTTATTAAATATATACATACGTACATACATTTGAGCCTGAGAGAAACAAGGGATTCCTACAATTGGAGAACTTTTTAAGTCAGATGGTATTTGTAATATATGCAATCTCAGTGTTTACAAATAAAGTTTTATTGACACAGGCCTGTCCACTCATGTACAGTCTTCTTCCACAGTGAGGTAGCAAAGGTGAACAGTGCAGTAGAGGCTGGATCCTTTCTGAAACCACTGAAAAGATTTCCTTTCTAATAGGCAACTGACTAGAGAGGTGAAGAAAATGACAAGAGAATAGGTGAGAGCAGGGAGCACATGATCCGGATGAAAAGATGAGAAAGTAGCAATGATAAGAGTCAAGGAAGATATTTCCTGATATCTGTAAGCTGAACTGAGACCCATAGGAGAACAAAGAGGCCATTAGGGAAAATATAGTCAGAAGTAATACCAAGGACTAGAACTCTAGAGAGAAAGGCAGAAAACCACCTCATGGCTGGGAAGGAGTGAAACTAAGGGATGAGTGTCAAGCAAGACCCGATCAGTGAACTTATTTGCTGACAACAGGTCCTATTGGAGAAAGGGAGCATTTACTAGCAAGGGACAGCTGCCTAGTCAAGTGGTCCTATACCAAAATGAAGGTGGCCCAGGCTATTCAGAGGCTGGAGCTGGCTGGGGAAGTGGGTAATGGCCCTGCAGAAATGGTGGTGTAAAACATAAGCAGGGAATAGGAACAAGCCGGGTTCAGGAGGTAAAGCCCGTAAGACACAGTGCTGGGCTGGATAAGATGGTAAGGAAATGTTAAAGCTAGAGGCCAGATTTCTAATTTAAATGAGGCCACTGGTACCTCTGTTGAGTGGAAGGGATTGGGGAGTTGGTTTGTGTAGGAGAGGGAGAGGAGACTTGGTCTTTCTGATCTCCAGGGGGAAATGACCAGCCCACCTTCTCCCTTTTAATTCTTCGCCCAGAGCAAAGAGGAATCCATCCAGCTCTGTTCTCTCCCATTCTCCTACCTCCCCAGTTACAGCTTCACCATCATAGGGCATGCATGAGTACCTCCATCAAGGCCCCTGGGAAGGAGCACAGATGACAAGGGACAGGAGATGGTTTGAAGGCTGAGACTGTGAGCCAGGTGATGCCCCCCTTCTCGTAGCATCATCTGAAGTAGATAGGGTGGTGATCATTCTTTTTATTGGGGAGGAATTTGGTCATAATAATTAAGCCCTATAATTTAACATAAAACTTGTAGAGGGTGAGGAGACAGTTCAGAGGCCTTCACAAAAAATAACAGGCCAGGTGCATAGTCCTAGAGCTTGGGGATGGGGTGGGGTCAGGACTGAAAAAATTCCTGGTACTTGCTAGCTGCTTCGGGTTCCCTGAGAGACCCTGTCTCAAGGGATTAAGGAACATGGATTCACATGCACTGCGCACACACCGATACTCGCTAGTCCACCCAGTGTGGTGGTGTTATTATTACTATTGCAGGAAGGAAGGGGCAGGACCATGGAGGGCCAGAGGAACTTATCCAGTGCTTCATAGGTCAACCGGAAGATGATGTGGGATCCCAGACCCAACAGAATCTCTCTGTTCTTACTCAAAACAGTCTAGTTTCTACATGGCCATCCAAAATGATGGCACAGTTTGGCCACTGCATCCAGAGTGCTGGCTAAGGATCTGACTGTATCCTCAGCAATAAGCTACACCGTGTTTAGCACTCGGGAGTGTGAGTCTGACCTATCATCACCATACTAGATGGTGCCAAAGGACATAGGGGCTTCTCCCTTCCAGGCATCTGAGACCTCCTACCACCAGCTTGGCACACACAGCCTTACAAGGGCCTGGAGTTCCTGTTCTAACCTCTGAAGCCCAGCTTAAAGGCCAGGATACAAATGAGCAGTGTGGAATCTGTGTAGCATGTGCACAGCCCTGGGTTCAATTCTGAACACTGTAAAACATAAACAACAGCAAAATAGATTCAGCTGGAATGGTCTGTTGACTTGACTTTCCAAATCTGGTTCCTGGCGTCTTCTCTCAGCTGCTCCAGGATGCTAGGTCTTCCCTCACTACCGGGCCTTTGTGTCGATCATCTTGTCTGAAGGGTTCTTAGGCCCTCTTTTGATTTTTAGCCTCCTGTCCTCAAGTCTGGGTCAGAATGCTATATTTTAGGCTCCCATACTGCCATGTGAGGCAGGCAAGCACAGGAAACAGATGATCTCAGACCATTCAGCTCTGAGACTCCACACCACACACACACACACACACACACACACACACCTTTGTAATAATGTTCTTGACAGCACTATTTCTTTCCCTATACATACAAGATATGAACACCCCACATGGAACAACATGCTAGCCAACCTCAGAACCCTCTCAACCTCCCAGCTGCACAGGATACATGTTCACTGAACAGTGAACTGAGTTTCCCTGCCCCTGACAACAATCACATTCAGACAGTTTCAATTCAGGTATATTCCACGTATCCGGCTATAAGGAATAGAGGGGCCAATCTGGCCTTAACTAGTTTTGCGTGTATGTGCAGTAAGTAAAAAAATGTGTCCTCTAAAAACCTTTTAGCGAGAGTCTCCTATTTACTGTCTTATGCCTATGCACAGCTGAGCATGCATGAGATGAAGATCAGATGCTCATGGCAAGGGACATGCTACATAAAATAATTATATGGCCTAGACTGATCAGAATCAAAATCGAGAACTTCACAAGCAACATTCTCTTAGACACCAGCCCCTTCTTCCCTTAGATCCCATAAAAGGAGACCCTGGAACTGTAGCCTGCGGCCCTTGAGTAGCCTCGCTCACGTGGTCTGCAGTCAATCTTGACAGCTGTACCTCTCTTTAATCTCCACTATCCCTTTGCTCCACATAAATTCATCTTGCTTGTTTTGCAAACCTACATGAGCCCTTGTTTTCAAGTCTTTGGCTAAGAGGCCAACTACCTGGAAACGACATAGCACATGCAAATTTCCTTTGAAACAAACACTTCCCAAAGTATAGTCCTAGGACCTTAGAAAGCTCCACTCCCAAGACTTAGAGAATCTCCAAGATCAAAAGTACCATTAATTTGCTAAGCATTCAGCAAATGCAAATCAAGTCACAACTGATGAGTGTTCCTAGGGGATGGGGAGATGGCTCAGCAGGCAAAGCCCTTGCTGCAAAATCATGAGGAGCTGAGTTCAGATCCACGACACTCACAGAAAGGCCATGAGAAGCAGTCAGCTTCTCTGACCCCAGCAGTGAGGGTCGGGGACAGACAGATCTCAGGGCCCTTCACGGTTCTCTGCCAAGTACAAACCTCAGGGCTACCCTGGTAAGGCAAGGTTTATTCAAAATGCACTCTGCCATTTGGAGTCATCCTTGGGCTTTGACTCACCATTTATGAGCATGTATTATTTACTAATTTATTTTTTTAACTTTTGTGTGTATGGTATGTGTGTATATGTACACTTCTGTGTGAACCCTTGTGCCAGATGTTGCTACTGAGTGTCACTTAGTGCTTCCCATCATCACTTTTGGAGACAAAAGTCTCTCCCTTCACCTGGAACTTGCCCTTTTCGGTAGTCTGGTTCTAAAGGGCCAATGTGTACAGAATTCACTACTTTCCCCTGAGCCATCATTTCTCTTTTGTTTCAGATGCGTCTGGACATATCAGAAAGGCAGCTTGGAAACTAACTCTGGACACGGACAGTGGAGCTAAACACCTGTGGCCACAAACATGGCACTCGATGGAGTCCTGCGTATGGCCTGGGTGCTGAACCTGCAGCCTAGGACAAGAGCCAGGCTGCTCCTCCTTGTCCTGTCTTTTAGAGACCTTTGATTCAACCTCTCAGATCTCCAGAATGGAGGCCTCCTCTTGTGCTCACCTCCCATGCTCACTTCCCATGCTCACACATTCTCTCCTACTGTATCCTAAGAACCCCTCCGATTGTAATGTCCATGTTCGCGCATCATAGACAAGGAAACCTGATATTCCCCTGCTCAGACTTTAAACGCAAACCCAGAACAGGAGAGTTTTACTCCCTAACCCCAGAGACACCCAACCATCTCTAGACATGAAACCCTTCTTCTCTCCCAAACCAAGTGGATCCAGAAGTTTGAAACTGGGGTGGAGAGGTGAACCATAGACATGGTACCTGCTTCCCAGGGACAACCAGAGACCGTGTTTTAAATTCAGTCTCCTCGGCCTGCTGCTGTAGCTCCAAGTCTAGTTTTCAAATGAAATATCTCCCAGCGCTCTTACAAATTAATACAACCTAAGCAGCCACAATGGGGTCACTCCACAGCCACCTACCCTTGTAAAACAGAAGTCCTTCAGAACAGAGGGGACTGCATAAATTCCAGGGTTTTTCTTGTTTTTAAAAATCTCCCTCTGCTAGGCTATCTCCTCTGAAAATTCCTGGTTTATCATCGGATGTGGGAGGGTCATCTGTCTATTGTTATTTTCATTGGTTAATAAAGAAACTGCCTTGGTCCTTTGATAGGACAGAAAATTAGGTAGGTGGAGTAAACAGAACAGGATGCTGGGTAAAAGGAAGTGAGGTCAGATGCCATGGAGCCAGCCACCAGGTCAGACATGCTGAATCTTTCTCGGTAAGCCACCACTTCATGGTGCTACATAGATTATTAGAAATGGGTTAATCAAGATGTGAGAATTAGCCAATAAGAGGCTGAAACTAATGGGCCAGGCAGTGTTTAAAAGAATACAATTTGTGTGTTGTTATTTCGGGGCATAAGCTAGCCAGGCAGCTGGAGGATGGGTGGTAGGAAGTAGCCCGCTGCTCCTTCTACAATCATTCAGTTCTGATCCTAACAACAAGCCACAAACTCAACAAAGTCATGGGGAGAAAGGCCAGGTTGGTCCCTCAACCTGTACCTGTGTCCAGTGAATACGTAGTCCTACATCCAAGTCAACTTGCAGTGGCAGACAGGTAGAGAGAGAACTGGAAGCCGGACACTGGTGGTGCACACCTTTAATACCAGCACTTGGGAGGCAGAAGCAGACGGATCTTTGTGAGTTCAAGGCCAGCCTAGTACAGAATGAGTTCCAGGACAGGCTCTAAAGCTAAAGAGAAGCCCTGTCTTGGAAAAAAAAAAAAAAAGAAAGAAGGAAATAAAAAAGAAAGAGAAGTGGAAATGGAGGGAGATGGTTACAAAGGTCAGTTTGACACAATCTCTGTGGGTATAGGCTATGTGGTCCAGCCCACAGCCAGGAACCACCCAGAACTCTGGAGGCATTGCTCATCTGAACTGAGATGAGCTTGGTGACATCCAGCCTTTCTCAAAGGTAAATGTGAACTAGGTCAATAATCATTTCTGTATTAAACATGGAAATATCTTTGCTACATTAGGCTAAATAATTTTTCAAGTTAATTTTTTTTTGCTGTTTATTAGCGGCTACCAGGAAAAAGTTAAAGTGCATGGATGGTTGGCACCATCCTTGTCAGTGCCAGCACCATCCTGGATGAAGGACAGAGTCGGGCTTGGGCCAGACTTTCGATACAGTCACACCTTGCTGTTCCTTCCTCCACCCCAAACCCAGCCTGCACAGCCACTGCTGCTGCCTTTATCCTCCTGGAAGCTTGCCCCTCCCTTTATCCAGAGCTCACCAAGGCTCCCCAGTTCAGGTTCCATCAAGCCCAAGGCCAGACCTTTCTTCCTTCCTGGCCACCCTGGTTGAGTCACAGCACTGTCCTGACCTTAACAAGTGACCCTGGGAGCTCTTTCCTTCTCCTTTTATGCCTTCCGCCCTCCTGGCATGCCAGGGTGCCAGGGAGAGAACTCCCACTTCTGCCCCCACTCCCCATGCTCATGCCCTTCAGAAGTCTCTGCATAATTGTTCTTTGCCCTTCCTCTTTAATGAGTTACTGGCTCCTGGGTGCAGGGTGCATGGGCCCAGACTTGCTGCTGTCTGAAGTTGGTTACTAGCCAGCCACACCCATCTCGCCCTAACACTAATGCTCAACAAATGTGAACCCAGAGTCTATCCTCACATCTGGAGCTGCACACCTGCCAGTCTCCAATGGTGACAGCAAGTGCTCCTGGGAGCTCCATGCTGGTGTCTTCTCTTTTCTGGTGATGCACACTCTGCCTCCTTGGACTCTTCTGCCAAATCAGGCTTCTTTTCTCTCCATCCTCTGTTCCCATCCATTACCAGATGCATTAACAGAGGTACAGAAAACCCCTGCTCAGAGAGTACTTGATGCTCACGGGAGTGTTAATACCCTGCAGGAATCCTAGGCAGCCTCGACAGACCAAGACTGAAACTAGAGGCATCACAGGCCAAGAAGCCTGCTCAGCATCGTTCAGCCTGTCTCTGAACCCACAGGGATCGTGTGGATGATGCCGGCTTCCAGGTCAAAGTGTGTCCCAAGAGCACAGGCAGACAAGGTTTGGAACCTCAGTACTGCTTTCAGTCTGTGGCTTTGTGCACGCTGTTGTCTTTTTTTTTTTTTAGTGGATGTATCTTTACATATTTATGAAATACCGTGTGATGTCTCCCTTTAAGTATACATTGCTTTTCAGACTTCAGGCTAAGATAAAGGGTTAATTTGCATACACAGAGAAATGATCAATTCAAAGTAATTAAAATAGATATCACCATAAACTCTATCACTTCTCCACAGTGAGTGCACCCAAAATTCCCTGCTGTGTTGATATATTCAATGCCAGATTGTTAACATAGTCACTTTGCTGTGCCCGGCACACTAGAACATATTCCCCTATCCAACTAAAGCAATGTCCTGCCTCCTGGCCAATCACGCCCCATTCCCTTCTCAGACTCTGGTAAGCACCATTCTCCCTATTTTTATACAACAATTTGCATAGATTTCACATGAATAAGGGCAGGCAGTTTGTGATGTGGCTGCCTGACATTTCATCCACCATGATGTCCTTCCGGCCTTTCTCTGTTATTACAAAAGATACTAAAGAAAGTGCGCGCTTTCTTATTTCTAGACGGTCTTCTATTATCTGTATGTGTCTTTTAACTTTATTTGATCCAGCTCCTGTGGGTGCACACCTAGGCTGAGTCCACAGCCTGACAGAGCTGGTCCACACTGGGTGTGCACGCTCAAGCCTCTCTTCAATGAGCCGATTTCACTGTAGGCTTCTGGATGCCTCTATGCCTCAGTTAATTCATTCATAAAAGTAATTGTCTTTGGACTGTGAAAATTCAGGGGATGGGTGTGAGACGTTCACTTGGAGTAGAGACTACAGGTACCATGGCATGAGCCACCAATCAAGGGTAGTTATCAATAGTGGTAAGCCCTCTTCTTCACTGTGGACTCTTATTAAAGGTATGGGAGGAAGGCCTGAGCCATTCCCTGTTCCCCAACCTAGGTCTCTAGTGATGGTCTGTAAGTATACAAGGTGTACAACAGCAAGACAGATTTAGGGGGATAGAGATCTTACAAGTTGGGTGTCTGTGTCCTTCCAGAATTGATGTGTTAGCATCCTAGCCTGCCTATTGATGGTATTTGAAAATGGGGCCTTTAAGAAGCAGCTAGAGCTAAATGGGATCATAAAGGTGGGGGCCCTGTGATGAGGTTCGCACCCTTATTAAGAGAGACAACAGAAATTTTAGATTCCCCCACTTCACCCCTGTCCCCACATAAGGATGGCCATCTGCAAGTTAGAAAGCTCTCACCAGAAACAAACCCTACTGTCACATGGTCTCAAGTGTTCTGCTTCTTTAACTGGGAAAAAGGTACTTCCTTTCCTCAAGGCCCTAACTCTTTTTGTTAAGGTCTTTTGTTAAGGTAGCTAAAGCTCAGAAGGTAGGGCTTGCTGCTGCCCAGGGAGTCTCACAAGAACCTCAAACATCAGTCTCCTCACAGGGACCCCTATGACAAATACACACCATCAGCTCCCCACCTGGGGCCCAGTTACCCTGGACCCTGACCATGTGTGATGTTCTACATAAAGTCACCACACCCCATGGAGGCTAGACAGTGTTCTACCAAACCACCACTTCGCTGTCAGAATGTTCTGGACCACCAGACAACAAGTGATGGTAGCATCAACACAAATGCAAGTACTAGGTAATGAATGCAGAGCCCAGTGACTAGTGGGTACACAGCTCTTCATTCGCCCCATGTACTGCAAAAATCAACAAAAAGCAAATAAAGACAATATGTGCAGATCCTTCTGGCAGAGGTCAAAGGGCAGCAATGTTCTGTTGCTCATTCCCCATTGTTGAGGGCTAGTCTAAAGAAGGAAACCTGTGCAAACCCCTCAGAACTCTGTTCATGCTACATTGGCTAGGCTGTGGCCAGCCTTTCCCCTCCAAGGTCATATCAGAGCTGTTTTTCCTTGTCATTAAAATTCTTTGTGAACCACATTTTAAGGGCAGAATAATATTTTACCATTGGGTCGTGCCATAATGTATTTAACCATTTCCCTATTGTTGGACATGTAGGCAGTTTCTGGTATCACAGAGCCATAAATAATGCTGCTCCAAACATGCTGCTACATAAATTTTCATGCACCCATCTATCCCTGATTATTCCCTTATGAGGGATTCCGAGCTGTAGAAGCCTGAGGTAACTGCCTGAGCGCTTTTATGGCTCATTCTCCACACTGAGTGGCATCTGTGTAAGCCATCTCGCCACGTGCCTACCAGCACTGGGTGTTAGCTCTTTTCATGTTGTGAAGTGCCGTAGCGTGCCTTTGTGCATTATCTTGGCTCTATTAGTCACAGGGACTTAGGCTGTGATCACCTGGCCTTGAGAGAATACAAAAGCAGAATGTGCTATCAATTTCTTTATCAGCCAGGATACAATACTTAGTTTTCAAGACAAGTTGTACTTGTCATTCTAAGCACTGTGGTTTGTAATAGTGACAGTTGGGGTGGAGAGCTGAGTGACATCTCTTCACAGAACAGATCCTCCTCCATGAGACAAAAGCCGCTCCTCTGGTGGAGGGTCCAGGCAACATGTTCCTCCCAGCAGGCTTCTCTAATCCCACAAGCAGTGTTACCCCTAAGTCTGCATGCAGGGAAACTGAGACTGGGAGAGAGTTGGGAATTAATCCTAATCATTCAAGCATCTGCTGTTGCGGCCCAGGCCCCAGTCTAAAGGACAAGTGACATCAGACATGTAGCCAATGCTGGCTCATGTTTTCTTGCTTGCCACGCTGGGAACGGAGCCCAGGCTAGCCATGTGCTCTAGCTCTATTATCATGTCAGAGCAATTCTCTCACACAGGACAAAGGAACCCCTGTATAATCTGTTCATTTTACCAGGTCTATCAGGATATCCCCCCACAATATAGGAGGGGACCTCTACAGCAGTTACCCACATTGTTGTTACAACTACAGAAAACGATGGGGGTTCATAAATAATCTTGTACATTTGTACACACCAAGTTTCTTAAAATGTACTTAAAATTACATATGAAAGATTCCCAGTAAAGGCTAAGCTTGTGTTGAAGGGAGCATCGCCCACAGCCAGAACTCCAGGGCAACGGCAGTATGCCAGGACAAATGACGTATGAACGTCCGAGGTGTTCTGTCACACAAATGGGATTGCTCTCAGTACACCAAAATGTCTTAAACCCTGGCACAGAGGAAAATAATGAATGAACTATCTGAAACCATTCGGCGTTGCCAACGGGCACTTGATTGGAGTGATTTAAAGCTACACGCAACACACTGGTTTTCTATTCAGACAAATAAATCTTTTGTCTTTTAAAGTTACATTCAGGGAATACAAAAGACAGACTCCCAGGAGAGACCTGGTAGAAAGCCCTATTGGCAACAACTTAGGAAGGGCGGCACAGTGGAGAATGAATGGAAGATGGCTGCTATTGACTTTGGTTGGTTTGTTTTGTTTAGCATCCAGGCAGCTGGACAAATATAAAACTCAAACAGAGCCAATGATTTCATCCTCGCACTGATATAATTCTCATAATCAGTCAAGAGAAAAAGACCCAAGCTCTAGATATTGGAAAGCAAAGGCTGAAAACCTAAAGACACGAAGCAGTTGAATAACAAGATTGAAGGAGACAAATCTCAATTCAAAGATTAGCAAGGCATGTTCATTGGAGCCAGCCAGCTTTGCTATGTGCACGTTAGGCATGAAGACACACTGTGTTAAGTTTCCCTTCAGGAGAAAAATCCCCAGTGAGCAGCAATTATTCCAAGGCAGAATCTTACACATTGGCTGAAGATATATCATGGTACTAGGAACATGGACTCCCCATTGCCACCATAGTGGAACACTGTCTTCTATGTTCTCTATGGTCATTATTATTTTAGAATCAGGCCAACTGTGCTTACCTGAAAGCTAGTGTCCCAAGACTGAGGTTGATTGCTATTCCCTAGAGGAGTGGAGGGTCATCGGAGTCTCACCCAAGACTACAGCACTTCACCCATTTCAGCAGCATGTCATTCTACCCAGCTGTGTGGGGGTTCTCGTGGTACTGGCAGGTGTACTCAGTGTGCAGCTCAGGTGGCCATGTATCCTCGGATAGCTATGAATGTGGTCCAGCTTCATGTCACCATGGCCAAAGATTAATGATCCCTGTCTGTCAGAGTGGTAAATGATAGGGGTAACTCTATCTGTTCAGCTGTGAGAAAGCCGTCACTCATGACCTCTAGGGTGGCATTCTTCAAAGAAGCAACTATTTGGGGGAGTTTACCCATGTTCTTCTAAACAATCTTCCATGTTCCTCTATGGAAGTCCTGTAAGCTCAATGGCTCACCAAGCTGGAGTTGTGTGGGTTCATTTCTTTGGTCTGCCATTGTTATTCAGTCTTAGGTGAATAGCTATTTACTTGTGTCTTCCCCGAAAAAGCACATAACACTTGGTACCTAAACAGGGAGAGAGCAGAATAAGAGATGCATTTTGGAAGAGCAGACCCATTGCCCTACCGTGGGTAGTAAGGCATGTAATGGAAGGTAAAGTGGCCATGGTACAATCCCAATGCAGCCGTCCCTCCCTGGGTGGTATAGGCCACCTTCCATGCTGCATTCCCTTGGCTACGAGTGAAAAGACTCTCACTTGAGGCTGTTGTGTGTGACGCTGAAATGTCCCTGGTGGGAATCCCATGTGTTGCACAGAATGGTGCACCCCCCTGATAAATGTGCACAGCCAGGACAATGTGGGAACACGCTGAGATCCCAAGAATGGCTGAGGACCAGAGAGCATCCTGCAACCCCTAGAAGTAGCACGTGAGGACTGGGATTGTTGGAGCTGTGGAAGAGGCAGTCATGCCCCTGCTTCGGGTGATAAGACGATAGCTGAACCTTAGCTGTCTGCCCAGAGTTTGCCCACATAAGGAAGCAGTTATGGGGAAAAGACCGCCAGGATCATTCTCCATATTAGCCTATGATCCGGTAAGTAAATTAGATAAAGGAGAAGGAGAGATGGAGGATCTTGTTTTGTTGTTTCTTACGGCCAGGGTGTGACTAAGGAAAGGAGTCCTCAAATGAATATGTGCTAAATAGCCCTTTCTAGGATCCAAAAACTGTTGGAGTCTATGGGAACCAGGATAATGGGTAGGAGTGACAGTGAGGGAGCTGAGCAGGAGAGAACCTCTGTGTGGTGTCCAGACAGAACTTTGTCAGAGAGTTGAGGAAGGGAGAAGCTTCAGCAGAGACCTCAGACTGGCATGGGCTTCCAAGACCCCTAGTGGGTCATGATCTTTATGAGGTGGGAAAGGCTCTGGTGGATCTGAGTGGCTTAGACTAGCGCATAAATCAGGTTTGTAAAGTTACTAAAGCAATCAAGAGGAGAAGAGAAAAAGAAAAGGCAGATGAAGAGGGCTGTCCAGGTCACTTGAAAGCAAATGTGGCAAGATTGGTATGGAGCCAGGCTTCCTAGGGAAAACCTGACAGAGAGCCAAGCCCTGTATTTGTGAGTTTCTGGAAGGCTTTAAAGCCTGAACAGTTCACAAAAGAAGTGCAGGTGATCCCCATGGCCAGCCGCTTGTGGAAGCCGATCTCATTGGGTAGGTGCAGGACCAGCTGCTTCCCTAACAGGGAGGCCAAGGCTGTCTCGTTGGGTAACCACACAGAGTGACCAGAGGCTCTTTGTTCAGCTGGAGACTTATTTTATTGATCCACTTCTAATGTGCTTGGATAAACTCAGGGTCCAGGTACTGATTGGGTCCTGGTGGCCTGCACGGACATAAGGAGAAGTGAGCACCCGTGATGGATGCAGAGACAAGGGGTACATATGAAAAGAAATGGCCTTGTCCTAGAGGAGGTAGGATTCACATCTCCCTCAAGACAAGTCACATAACACATGCTGATCATTACTTTGTGTCCGGATAATCCATATTTATATTTTTAAAAAGGCTTTAATTCATGCAAAAGCAATTTATAGCCATCAGAAAGATCAATGAAAATAAACACTAATTTTGCCACTTAGAGATAATGGCTAGGAACACTGTGCACTGATTTTTCTTCATAAATACACGGAACAAGATTTTCCTGCTTGCTTGTTTCCATTATAAATTAAGAGATAAAATCTGAGTACAAAAAAGGATGAAGACCCTTGGACCGTCAAGTCAGATGCCTAACACTACCCTTAAACACCCCACAGTCACCGGATTCACTATAAAGCCTTTATTAGCCACCATACAACCAACATACACTAATGGCTAAGGCAAATGCCTTCTGGAAAGGAAAAGAAACTCCAGAACAAAAGACCTTCCTGGTCCCCAGACTCCTCTAGACAAAGCAACAAAAACGACATTGCCAAAGGAGATGGCTTTGCAAATCATTAAAATTCAGTTCTCCTCTTCCCACCCCCATTTCCTCCCTCTGCCTCAGAACATAACACCGTCAGCAGGGGTTTTTAAGAGCGTGTTATCATACTGTTCACTCTGGGCACACACACGCCCCCTCCTCTCCACCAACCCTCAAAGTCCTAGTGACCACCGCTTACTACCCTTGCTACACATGTGGCAATTTTAGACTCTCTGAGTGCAACTGGATCCAGTATTTGTCTTTCTGTGCCTGGCTTATTTCACTTAGCTTAATTTCCTCCAGACTCATGTGCACCCCTTCCCACAGAAGGATGGCCTTCTGCCTTGAGTCTGACTAATACTCCATTGTCTGTACCCACCCCTTCTCCGTGGTCTGTCCATCAGCCGCACAGAGGTGGCTTCTGTGTCTTCACTGTTTTCCAGTAGTCTTGGCAACAATCTGAATTGAATATGAAAGAGTAGGTAGGCAATGGGCTAGCCGAAGGAACTTCCCTTGGGAGCCAAGCTGCAGCCCCAGTGTTCCACCTTACCACCCCAGCCAAAGTGTGCAGATTGGACAAAGGACAATCAAGTCCTCTTACTGGGACTTGTGTGTATTCGGCAAGAGCCAATGACTGCCTTCCAGGCACCCTGTGGCCCACTATCATCTTGAGATCAGAGAAGCTGTGATTGCCCACAAGTGACCCTCCCAAGACCTGAGCCTATTAACATTCTCTAGTGCTGGGGTCCCCCAGGAGCCTAAGGAAAAACAGACTCCCTGGGAATCTCTGCCAGAACAATAAATCTGAATGACCAAGGAAGAGCCCTAGATCTGCATTTCACTGATGTCCTCTGTTAGCTCAGAAACCATGGTGAAGGTTAATTCGTGAATTCCTTGCTCTGGGATCCTCCCCAGAGCCTCCCTCATGGCTCCTCAGGTTCAGGCTGGCCTTTCCATCACTTTGAAACTGCACCCTTTCCCCGCACCCCAGCCCACCCCAACTGGCAGTCTGGAAGTAAGGCATCCAGACCAGCAGGTCCTGGGAGAATGTGCAGAGTCCCGCCTGCAGAGTCCAAGGCTCTGTAACCTGATGGTTGTTGCCTCCCAGCTCCTTGAAAATCCTTGTTTCAATGTTGCACCATCAAAGGGAACGGGATATAGTGGAGCTTGAAGCCAGCTTGTCTTTCATAACAAAGGCCTGTCTCAAAAATGAAGGAAAATAAAAGGAAGATCAGGCAGGGGTGGGGGTCGGGTGACAACAGAGTGCCCAAAACTGAGACAGCCGCTCTCAGAGTTCCATATCCTAAATTCTGAGCCAACTGCTGTCATGCATGTGTCTCACCGAAGCCAGCACTGGTCCCCAGGCCTCTTCTGTTGGTGGAAGGTGACGAAGGCTTGGTTCCCTTCTGGACACTTACTGGGCATCTCGTGTGTGCAGGTGTGGTTCTAGGCCTGCACGGTCCCAGACTTTCCATACTGATGGGAAACCATAGAGCTACGCCGTCATTTAGTGTAGTGGTATTGAACCCCCCCCCCCCCATATGTGGCTCAATGCACTGGAGAACAGAATGCTTTAATTCACAGCAACGAGCGAACTCTCCACAGCTGGTGATGGCTCTCATGGAGGACGCTATTTCAGATACTTTGCCTAATTAATTGTGCAGGGTAGGAAACACCGGCTTAGTTTAGTAAACCAGGAAATTGATACTCGGGGATGGAAAACATGGTTGAGGTCACAGGATAAGGCAGGGCAGGGATCCAAAAGCAAACCGAATCTGTGACACCATCACTACTCCACACTTACACACATGGGCGTGAAACTTTGATAGGGGATAAAAATAAAACGGGGCCGTCCCATCGCTCAGGCACCAGCTCTGTTTTAGTTACAAAGCCAAAACAGAAAGCAAAGCCAGAGGCAGGACCCACACTATCAATTCCGCCTACCCATGTAGACTGCTGGCCAGCGGGCTTGGCGGGCAGCTCCGGCAGTCCTGGTTGAACGGAGGCCTGTGGTTGAGCATGTTTTATTGCATGGCGAAGCTCTAAGATTGCTCAGTCTCCAGGAACAAAAGTGATTGCAGGGCAAAGAGGGAAGGGAGGCTGGAGACGGCCCCTCCTGACTCTGAGGGTGAATACCCTGGCTGGCAAGATGCTGTCTGCCTTCACAGCTCATGGCGCCACACCCCACTTCAGGGAGGCCCCATCACCGCTGCCTGCACTCCCACGCCCAGGGGAGCCTCCATCTCTCGCAGCCAGGGCTAGCCACTCAAATCACATTACACTGTAAGTGTTCTACAAATTGTTAGCCCTAATGAAATTTAGCCAGAAGCAGCAGGAGAGGTGCAAACAGTTAGGGCTGCTTTCTTGGGTTTCAAGCCCCAAATTCAAGTGGTTGAAGCTTCTCATGGAAAAAAAAAAAAGCATAGAGTATGGATTTCCCATTGTCTAGGGGCACCCTCCTAGGTCCTTTCATTCCGGTGCTTCACCCCAAGTGGTACTAAGTCAGAACCCTTCCCTACAAGAGAAAGGCTTAGTGATTTCTTCACCCAGCAAAAGATTGTGCTGGTAGAGGCCCTGAAGAAATGCGGAGGGGGAAAAATAAAGTTAGAGAGTATAGGTGCCAGCCTGGATCAAGGAGTTCAGGAGAGGACCCGAGAGAGGAAACTCACCTGCCTGCCTGCCAGGGAATCCTCCAGGAAAGCAGCCTGTTAGGCAAGACCTGTGCCCACTACACTGCAAACAGCCTGGAGACCGCATGCTGCAAGCAGCCAGCTCCATCCTGCTCCTTGTCCACCACTCAGTAGCATCACCAGCTGTGCCTGCCCTGGCAAATGGCTCAGCTGCAGCCCCTCTTGCTGATTAGCATTCGAGTGATCACCATCCAGGCTGGTCACCTGAAAGCCACTTCTGGGGCCATCTGCATAATGGACGGGACTTACCCTTTTCGCAGATGGGGCAGGAGGGACCCCAGGAAAACCAAGAAGTGGGCCAAGACTGTGTGGGTGCTTTTGAAACTCAGAATTTCAGATTGTTACAGAGAAAGAGAGTACCTGGAAGGGGGAAGGGGAGGGCAAGGCCCATGGGCAGAGGGCAGAAGGGCAGAAGGACAAGGGCCAACCAATGGAGTCCAGGTTCCTTTTGCTTCATTGGATGGTGGTGTTTCCCATCTCAGAATAAGGGCGGCTTCTTGGCCAAGGGCTAATTGAAGGAGAAATCAAGTGCTTAGTGACTCGGTGCAAACTGCTGTTCATGTATTGAAGAATGAGGCCCAGAGAAGACACAAAACGTACCCAGAGCCACACAGCAAAATGGCAGGCAGTGGTAGGTCAGAATGCAGACCAGATGGGTTGGGTTTAGAGCTCGGATGTCCGTTGGCTGGCATGCAGAGGAGAATTCCCTGCCTGCTGATCATGGCGCCCTCCAATGGTGGAAGAAGGAGGAACAGCCAGGTGACCCCTCCTGGACAAGAGTCCTTGTCAAAAGTCAGGCTGTGATCTCCACTCTTCTCTCCTGGCCCAACAGCCTGGGCACAGTGAGTGGAAGCCACTGGGGTCCAGAAGCCTGTGCTGCTGTTCCTGGGCTTACAGCAGAAGAGACTGAAGTCGGGAGGAAGCCGAGAGTCTGCCCAAGGGCCGTAACTGACGGCCCGCAGCTCATGCTTAGGATGCTAGGGCCAGGGTTGGGACCCTGCTCAGTTCCTGGTGACCTGGTCTCCTACTCCTCAGCCTCCACCCTGCACTGTGGAGCTGGAGAATTCATACTGCCCAGTGGGGGTGATCTCTCCTGGAACAGGGAAAAGCCTTCTGGGCATGCCTGTGGACCCCCACTGAGTCATTTCAATGAAGCACCCTGAGTTTGTGGGATCCTGAGGTTCTTGAGTTGCCTCATCCTGGTGAGGAGAAGAGGCTGTTTTCTCAGATGCCTCTGCCGGCCACAGCAAAAGCACTTGGAGGGTGTTAGGCTAGCAGAATCGTCAGTGCTCACTATCACCCATAACACAATCACAATCGCCGATATTATGGCTATTTAAGCTTAGAGAGGTTAAGAACGTGGCCAAAGGACGCACAGCTAATGAGCAAATCTTAGAGCCAGGGTTGTTTTGGGTTTTTGCTTTGTTTGTTTGTTTGGTCTTTTGTTTTTATCTTTAAGCTTTTTGTCTTTCCCTTTTACCATGCCTATGGTGGGTATGTGGGAGTAATAGAGTCATTCCCCCTAGTCTCTGAATCCTAGTCATCCTCAGGCCTGCAAATGCAATGAAAGCCATAATCTAGGCTTCAAGACGTCTCCAAGAGCCCAGGCGGCTTCACTTAGAGATGGAAGGTCACACTCCGAGAAAGCACATTCAATTCACGACCTGCCCAGTTATGAGTGAAGCCACATCTATCGTCAGCTCTGGCCTCTCTGCAGGACCTGCGTACGCCAGAGCCACTGCAAAAGCTGCCCCCGTATCTAGGCATCAGCCCACCAGGCTGGACATGGATGGCATCTTTCTCCGGTCTATCCATGCCTCTCCTATGGGGGTAAGCAGACATCCTATATGTCTCTTCCTCTGGAGTCACCAGGGGCCCATATATCCTGAAGATGGGATGCCAGTATGTACCAGGGACTCACCTGGTCTGCATTTTCCTCTGACTACAAGACCCACATGGAGTCCAGGGATGGAGTGAAGGCCTTGGCAGGAGAGCCAACATGTCGGATGGAGTTTCTAATTCCAAATCTCAGTGACTTACTGTACCAAGCTTTTTCTTCTAGGGCCACCAACCAGCTCCCAAATCATTATAGAGAGATATATTATTAATTTTGAATGTGTGACCTTAGCTTAACTCTTATTTTAATCTGTTTTTTCATCTACGTTTTTGTCTTGGGGCTTTTACCTTTCATTCTTTCTGTGTATCTTACTTTCCTGCTGTCTCCACATCTGGCTGGCAGCTGGCTGGCTTTCCCCTGGCTGCTGCCCCAGGCATGTTTCTCTCTTTCTCCCCATTTCTTTTTCTTCTCTCCTCTTGAGTTTAGATTTTCTCCTCCTACTTATTCTCTCTACCCACCAGCCACACCTATCCTTTCTCTGGCTGGGTATTGGCCAATCAGCTTTTTATTGGACCAATCAGGGGCCTTGGGAAGGCAAGGTGAAACAAATGCAACACATCTCTATCTAATTAAACAAAAGCAACACACCTTTACACAGCACAGTCACTTTCTGCAGCATGAGCCAATGTAACACATCTTTACATAGTTAAAATAGCAAACCACAACAACTTTCAGTAGAAGTTTCTAGGCAAACCACAGAGAGAATGCCTGGAGGATGCATGACTCTCCTCCACGGGGTAAGCCAGGGTCCCAGACCTCCCCAAACTGTGGCCCCGTCAACTACTGGTATTCAGGGTAGGTGACAGAAAGAGAGAATCCACAGTGACTTTTCAAGACCTCAGGCTCCTCGTCTTGAAGTCCACAACACTCCCAGACTCCGCCATTAGACAGAACAAAAGTCCTCTGGCCATCCCTGCAGAGGCTCTGGCAAAGCAGTATCCCATTAGGAGACCATCTTCCTGTAGCACCACCAGCCTGCTACAGAAAAGAGAAGGTGGTAGAAGAGGGACACTTGGTTCAGACTCAAATTCCCTAAATTATCTATCCCTTCATCTACAAATCAAAGTACTAACTCAGAGGGCCTTTGAGAGATTAAACTACATGAAGAAGAAAAACAAAAACAAAAACAAAAAAAAAAAAACATTAGTGCCAAACAAGAGTAAACGCTGTCAGGCAGAGCAGCATATACCCATAACCCCAGAATTCTAACTTGGGAGGTGGAAGCAGAAGGACAGCAAAGTTGGGGCTATCCCAAGCTACATAATGAATGAGAGGGAGGGCTGGAGGGAGGGAGTTAAATATTCCAATGCAGGTGCCTCCCAACTTGCCCAGGTAACAGTTACAGAGAGACACATGCCACCAGGAGCAGCAGCCCTCTGTCCCACCTGCTCTCCAGCTGCCAGCACTGCCCTCTCCGACATTAACACTGTGAGTCCTCCAAAGGGCCAGGGCCTGTCCCAGCCAGGAGCACTTCCTGCCCAGCTCTCTACAGTCTGAGGAACGGAATGTGCTTTAAGTGCCACTACTCAGCTACTAGAGGGGCCATGGAGTTATCTGTGGAGCTAGATGGGCGAGGGGAAGGCTGGTTGGACAATACCAACTTTGTTTTTCAGCTAATCCCACTCTTATGAGTGGGGATGAGGCAGCCCTGGGGTGGTGATGGGGATGAGGCAGCCCTGGGGTGGTGATGGGGTTGGGGCCGCCATCATTTACATATCAACTCTAGTGAGGTAGTTGCCTTTGTTCCTTATTCCACCCTTATTACACCAGGAGGGCTGAGATCATCAAGGTTCTAGAAGACACTGCAGGCGAGTGGCAGGGCCAAGCCTGGGAAGGGAGGGCCTCTGTCCACTCCATGGGCATCTGCTGAGGGGCACACCAGACTTGTGTTCGCACAGGGAGTCCAGCGCTTTGGGCGCATTTCCACTTTCAACCTCACTGGCAAGCATCTCAACACACACTTTTACTAGCAACTGCCGTTGCTTCCACCCTGGGGGTGCCTCACCACCCAGGACATCTAGCAATGTCCAGAGACACGACTTTGATTGTCATACACTGGAGAGTGCGGTTGTCATCTAGCAGAGGAAAATATCCTGCATGTGTAAGAGAGCCTCGTAGGAATCACCTGGACCAAAATGTCACTGGGATGAACGGAAGAGTCCCTGAGGTGGGGAGCGCTCTGTTGGAAAAAGAAAAAAAGAAGAAGAACAAAAAATAAACACTGAGGAACCAGGTAGGCCCCAGGAATAATAGCTGCTACCCAAGAGCCCAGCCCCATTCTTCCTGGCTTTCAAGCCAGAATGCGAAACTGCTTCCTCTTTAAGAGTCCACAATTAAGCTGCATTCTTTTAAAATATTCTACCATGCAGGTTAAACAAAACAAACGTGGAGGCACTGACATCAGGGCTGAAGTTTTGCCTGGAGAAAGGCAGCCCCCACCTTGAGCAAGTCTAATGTTGCCTTGGACTCAGCCGCTTAGAGAACCCCTCAGGCTTCTATGGTCCCTCGCCTTAACCTCTTCCCCTCCCAGACATTTGCTCTGCCATTAGGACGCAACAGAATCTTGTTTGTGTGGGTTTTCCTGCACAGCTCCAAGAGCTAAGTAGCTTGCCCTCTCACGGTATACAGTCAAGGGGTTCAGAGTCACAATGAACAAAAGTTCCACAGCTTTTCCAGGTGGCAAAGAAAACTTCAGCCTTAGAATCTGAGCCCCGCCTCTTAGCCTCAAATCTGTTAAGGGGACAGTCAGCTTGCTGGAGCTCCGGTGTCTCAACAGAGACATCTACA
This sequence comes from Alexandromys fortis, assembly GCF_014885135.2. Taxonomy (NCBI): domain Eukaryota; kingdom Metazoa; phylum Chordata; class Mammalia; order Rodentia; family Cricetidae; genus Alexandromys; species Alexandromys fortis. Next base: position 4,411,426 of record NW_026067980.1, read on the forward strand.
AGGGATTTTGTTCATTCTTGGGGCCACAACACGCAATCATCAGCACACCTGTGGCGGTCTGGTCACCCCAAGTTCCCTAAGTGTTCAGAACCCCAGACCCACACCTAAAGCTGTGTTTTCTCACTGGGAGTGTTCTTCCCCAGGACATTGTCTGACATTTCAGCCACTGAGAGGTGGCCTTGGACATGGAGTAAGTGGAGGCCAGGAGAACTGATAAACCTGCACAGGGGAGATCCACTCCTGAGAGACACCGAGCCTGAAATCCCAGTGGTACTGGGTTGGGGGAACTCCTAGCTAAGAAACTCATGACAACCTTTGTGTCGTGAAAAAAGCAACCAGCAAAACGTTCCAGTTGATCCCATGTGCTCATTTAAAGACCCTTTACTCCTCTCTTCAGCTCTTTCCCCCCACTTCAGAACAGTATGGCAATCCCTTCCCGCCATACTAAATGTCTCCAGGGGAGAATCGTTTCACAGGGGCCCACAGAGAACAAATAAGAGGACAATTAGCAGAGGCCAGCAAAAGGCCAGTACAAATCTACAGAATAAATCCTCGAGGTTCAAGCATAAAGACCTCTCATGCCGGGGATATAAGTGTTCTTGCTTATTGTTGCTGTTTGCTTTGGTTTTTACTCCTCGGAGTTCTAAACCAGCATCCAAGCCCACAACAGACTCAAATGAATTCAGCCCCTCTCTGCTAAATATACAGACACACATAGGAGCGGGCTGGGTTTCATAAAATGATTTTAATAGAAAAGTACAAGATACGGATAAAAATAAATAATCTTTATCTCCTTTCTATCTCCGCCAAATTGAAAATCATATAAAAACTGGTCTAAGATGCAAGTCCCTTCTTGGTTTGGCAACGTTGTAAGAGCTTTTATTCAGCCTTCTAGATTGGCTCACACCAACTTTTCTTTACATCTTCTTTATAAAGTTGGCTAACAAGATGTTTCTCCAACACAGAACATTATCCAATCATCAGACTTCAGCGTAAAGTCCATGTTAACAGGCAAAGTCAAAGATCCCTTTTCTAAATTTTAAATCTTATGTCTCTAAATGTTTCTGCAATTTAAAAAAAAAATTATCCTCTTCCCTTTCACAACATGGCATCTTGTTTGCTACTTCACCCAGAGGTGAAGACTAGAAAAGAGCTTTCCAGAAAATCAATACTTTAAGGCATGTTTTATAGTAACAGCGCAGTGCTTCGGAGCGGGGCCTCCATGCTTGCTGGCGTGAAATATGTACTTGGAGTCACAAGCAACTTCGCCATCCGCGTTCCCTGCTTATACTTCAGTGTTGCTAGGTAGCTTTTGCTAATGGTCGCTCTAGTCAGTTAATACGGTTCTTGTCCAGGGTGTCTCATTCTGCTCTCAGGCCCCTATCTGAAGGTCCCAGCCGCTTGAATGATGGTGCAGAAAAACACATTGGAAATTGCTATTGAGACAAATCTTCTGAGAACGAATGTGGGCAGGCAGCTGCTGTCATAGGAAGTGGCAGCCGGGAAGGTCAAGAGCACAAAGAACCAGGACCGGAACAAGACAGCCTTGACCTGGAGCCCAATACTGACCATGTTAAACACAGTTCTGTTTGCCACAGCCTGTGTGTAATTGTTTCATTGATGTTCCTGTACTGGGAAGGTTTTGAATGCTCTCCAGGATGGGAAGAAAAAAGATGCTGACATTGCTACATCGAGTATATGTTTTAGCAATAAAGAACACTGGTCAATATACAACTGAGGAAAAACGGAAACAGATGTGACTCCTAGAACCACAAGCCTTTGAATTTGCCCAGAAATGCTATTTTAAACACTCTATATGTTGGTCTACTGTTTTTTTCTTTCTTTCTTTTTTTTTTTTTTTTTTTTGGTGGAATAATGCATTCTTGGTTTCCTTTAAAGGTTTCAGTATGTTACAAGGTTATCCAGAAAGAAAAAGAGAAGGGCAAAAGGCTAGCTAATGTATCAGTCTGCACAGGCCTCAACAGATTCTGGGATTCATTTCCAGAAAGCTGGAGGCCCTTTACTAATTGCACGTCACACAAGGAACCTTTAGTTCCTGCTCACTGCAAGTTTTCTTTTCATAAAAACTGCGCCCATTCAAACGGAGAACAGAGATGCCCCGCACGGCCCACGGTAAACTCGCCTAATGTTTACATTTGTAGTGGTAAACACAATGATATACACAGACATGCATACACACGTGCAAATACGTGTGTGAGAGAGCTCAAAATCTGGCGGACATGGACGAAAGCGTGAGCTTCTCTGGTTCATCTCTGGGATGTTACAAGAGCAATGCACTCTAAAACAATTAAGTTGCATGCATAATGCAGAAAGAATGTGAGCAATTCTGTGACCAGCTTTACGCCATCTGCTTGACTCCTCTCTCTCTCTTTTTGAAGGAACATATATAGGAAAAGAGAATTCCGTTTTTGTTCTGTTGCATATAGAGAACTCTTTTGAAGCTTCCAAACAGTTTGCTTTTGGTAAATTTGTCCGCTCTTCTAGTATTCGAACACATAGCAGTCCTAAGCTACCCCTGTGGCTTCTCCTGACAACAGGAGAATTCTCTCCACGTGAATCAGCTAAAGGACAACTGAAACCTCTTACCAATATACAAGTAACATTTTATTTTATATTCTATCTTCCGTCGGCATAAGCCTTTCAATGTTTCTTTAAACCAGTGAAATATACAAATCACACAAGGCAGAAATATGTACATTAAAAGTACAGAATAAAGGCCATAGAGGATATACAAAATATCTGAATGACGCGTAGAATATCTTACATTAAATAGTTTTTTTTTAAAGCTAAGATTGTTAAACTCCACTCTGCTCATGAACATGAGTCACTAAAGAGAACATGATCTAGTTAGCAAATACAAAGAGCGTACTTCGTGGTTTTTGTAGAATAAAAACCAAAAAAGTGACATTTTAAACTAAATTAGTGCTTTTTCATTTCAAGATCTTTCGTTTGCGATTCACTGTGGCTGAGGGGAAATGAATATTTGGGGGCAATAAGTTAAGAGCCACGGGGCTGAGGTGGCCAGAAGGCCACCAAGCCAACGAAGGGAGACAGACATCTTTTCATACCTTGAAGAACAGCATCAGGTCCTACAACAACACAGCAGATGCCACTTTGGAAATAGAGGTGCCCTTATTTTAAAATATTGTTTAAACTAGCTAACTATGCGGTGAGCTGGTTCGCTTCAGGGACTCAGCTCAGTCCTGTCAGACAGGACAAGCACAAATCCTCACTGAGAAATGAGCTAAGCAAATTGAGCCGAGGCTGGTGCTCCTGGGCTCTGAGTGCCTCTCAAGGTCCACAGCTGTGACGAGCCGGCAATGCCCTGCCAGCCCAGGATACCAAAGAGAGGGTGGAGAACTGAGGGTGGGCAGGAAGGAGAAGGGCCACCTTCTAACCAACATATATTTCAGAACAACAGCCCTGAAGGCTTCTTCAGAGTCTAGCTTGCTTCCTGGTGTTCGTGGTAGGATCCCAGAGAGTCACGTGCCAATGTCAAGACTCAAAATTTTGGTAAAAAGAAGTCCCAGTTGGACTTCAATGAAGGACAATACTCCAGGTAGAGTGCAAGCCCAGAGCAAAGTGTAAATCTAAACCACGGACTGCACTGAGATATAATTATATCTATATTTATATATGTATATTTATATATATGTTATGTACAAAAGACTGAGATATCAGGCACCATTAAACCACTCCCTCCCCCCTTATAAATGCAACTGTTCAAGTACACTAGGAACAGTTTGAGCGTCCGCCTGCAGGATAATAGGAAAAGCACAAGTGGATAGTCTAAACACAGGATTATAACGGTTGCAACACCTCTGTGGACTCCTTGGGCCGAGTAATATCAGCAAAACCCAGGAAGTTACTGTACTTCCAAAGAAAAGCTATTAGAGAAAGGCGCAATCCCCAAGTAGCTGGTTTGAGCATAACTCCTCACGGGCATTTCCTGCCCAGCGAGCCATGAGCATCCATGGGAGTGACCATTTCAAGCATGGCCAGCATCCCATCCCATAAGGGCACAGAGTCTAGAGAGAGCTTGGGGTCAACTAGGAAGGTGGCTGCCAGTTTCTCCTCAAAGAGGTATTCTGTCCTTCTGCAGTGCTCAACTACATGTGATTTCCTTGTCATCTGGGCAGAGGGTTTGCAAATGGAATTCATGGGTAAATTTCATTTTTAAGACAGTAAGATGGCTTCCAAATTGAGATAGTTTTTGAGTCAAAATCCCTTCCCAGACATAAAGTCCAGTATTTAGAATTAGATGTGGCCTCCATGTAGGAAATTTCAAGTTTTCTAATTTCTGGGGACATCCTGCCCCTGCAGCCTACCAGCTCCCCAAGTTTCATGAACTGTTAGAAAAAGGCATATCTGTAAATGGAGTATCTGTAGCTGGGCTATAGGTAACAAACATGATATGCCTGTTTAGGAAGATAGGAGATTCTCACTCTTACATTCTAAAAGATCATTCTGAAAATACAAAAAGCAGGCTGCTAACCTCTGGAATGGGGGAGTGTCTCATAGTCTGTATTTTTGGCACATATATATATATACATATATATTGTGTATATTTACTATATCTAGATTTAAGCTCTTTTGTCTTGTAGCAGAGCATCTGCAATTTATTTTGACCATAGGAACTGAGTCATTCATGGGTCTGCACCAACCTCTTTCACTAGGGTATCACCCATTCCATAGGACTCCATATTTGAGAAGAAAATAGTTCCTATACCTTCTAGATGTGAACCCCAACCATGCAGCTAAGTCAGAGTATGTGTTATTTCCCCTTTATCCTGTAGCATCAGAAGAGAGAAATTTTGTACTAACTTTGCAAAGATTCGTAAAAATAAATATTTTTCTTGGTTTCCCCCCCGCTATTGCCAAATATTAATTACAATATTAATAATAAACCACAGAGTTCTTAGATGGTAACAGAAAAAATATGGTTCCAGCTGCAATTCCTGGGGGGAAATAAAAAGAACCAGAATCACTGTACGTTCTATAAATAAGTGGGTCCTGGGAGTGGGCTGAGTGATGGGCAGGCACACCACTATTTGCAAACGAACTGATCCACAATCTCCGTGCACTTCTTGCACTTGACATAGCAGCACCAGTGAAACTTGCAATGGCAGCGTTCAGTCTGCACTGTCTTAAACTGGTCATAGCCACGGCCGCAACACATGAGCTCGCAGCCGTCCATGCCCTCTGAGGTCTTGTTGCACAGGCGGCCTTGTGTGCCCAGCGAGCCTGTGCTCTCATTGCGCACACAGTAGTCCGGGCTTGGGTCAATATAGACCAGGTCCTGCGTGGTCGGGGAGTTGAAGCGGCTGTTGACCTGGACCAGCTTGCCCCGGCTGTTGAGCCTCATGGCGGCGGCGCTGTCATACTTCTCCTTGAGGGCATCGCCCACCTTTCGGAAGTCCGCCAGCTGCAGCCAGCATGTCTTGAGGCTACATGAGCCAGACACTCCATGGCACTTGCAGGCTACATCTGCCAGGTTGTACACTGTCTGCAAGAGGAAAGGGAGAAGGTTACTGCGCACATTCTTGGAGGAGCTGAGATTTGGGTACGAGCATGGGTGAACGAAGCTGTCTTCAGCTTTCTAGGGGCAGCCATGTCTCCTGGCTGAATCAAGGGTTGTGTTTCACTTCCTCATTCCCCACCATGGGAAATACTGTTACCTTTGAAAACCCTACAGGTCTTTAGCTTCCATCATTCTGCCTACAACCACCACATTCAAATGGGAACAGAAAAAAAAAAAACCCCACAATATTCCAGTGGCCTCCACTTTTGCAGGGAAATGTCACCAATACCACATGAAGTCCACTTCTTGCCTGTCTTCCCTGAATGCAGACCTCCACCCAAGCTTCCCGAAAGATGGGCTGTTATCCTTCCACTCACAGAGAAGGGAGTAGAGTGCTAGAGAGATGAGTTCCTGCCCAGCCACTGTTAAGTAGAGAGTGCTAGGATCTGTATCCAGACAGCAGGCCTTCCTACAATGACTTGGATCCATCCCTAGAGGGCTCAGTGTTCCAATCTTCCCCCATCCTACCATATTCCTGTGTCCTTCTACCGTCGGAACAGCCCTGACACCTGTGATCTCATCCACTCAGACTCGCAGCTTTGTAGCATGTACAGAAACAAGAAAGCACCGTGACATGGCGAGCAGGTGGCTCACACAGGTCACACACCAGGGTGTAGGGGAACTTGGTCTGGGTCTCAATTATGCTCATTCCGTCCACTCTATAGCCCCGACTCTGTCCTGTCCCATCCCAGGTCTCAAGGACCACCTTGCAGTCACGGATGTAGGATGTCTGATTTTGCCCTTGAACCTTAGGCAACTAGCTCTCCCTTTCTAAGTCTGTTTGCCACCTGTGGATGGTACCAACTTCCTACACAGTTGGGAGGATAAAGATGAGGAAGGCAAGGGAGCATTTGGCACTCCAAACCCACTCAGTAAACCTGGTCTTTCACCAAGGTGGTGGGGCCATGGCCCTGGGTTTTTGCCCAGTCACCTTGGGCAGGAGCAGTACTCATAGGTCTGCTCTCACAGCACTATGCCCAGCAGTCTGGGAGGTGGTGGCTGACTATTTATAGTCCCGACTGCCCACAGTTCCTCATGCCAGCGACCTTCCAAAGGCACCATGGTGTGGCAGTGCTAGCCAGGGACTGTCCAGTACCCAGTCATTTCTGCTCAAACGACCACCTTCCTCCTCAAAGGACTCACAAGGGCTTTCTTTGAAAAGGAGCCCCAGTGCATTCTCATGCCATAAAGACTTTCAGTCTGAGGAAGGTTTTGTAAATATATTTACTCTTTGCTCCCTTTTAAGGAAAACCAAAAGCTAATGACCTAAAGAAATTTTAATATGGTTTCCTGGCATAGTATACAACTTTCAAAGGTCTCAAGCCCTCACTTAGAGAAGAGCTGGTTCCTGTGTCACCTCACCGACCCAAATCCTTCCTTTAGCTCATCAGCCCCATGATAGAGTACAACCAAATAAATATCACACCATCAAAATATGACAATATCAAAGTACCAATATCAAGGGCAACAAAAGCAGCAAAGTCAGTTCTCAACTTCTCCAGGGGTCCCTCTCGCCACTTGGAAACGCCTGACCCTCTTCTGTCAGTGGCCAAGCCCTGCAGGAGCTCTTTCGAGGAAAGAAGTGATAAGGACATCCCAGAGATAGCCTGGAACATTTCTGGTTGGATGCACCAGTCAGGTCCTACAGAGGGGAATGATGTCAGGAGGGTGGCACCCTAGGAATGGACTCTTAGAGGCTTGCAGAGAATGGAGCTGGACCCCTCCCCTGCAAGGGCATGTGGACCCATGACAACCACAACCTAGAGGGAGGACCAGTCCCTGAGGTGGAAGACCTGAGCAAGGGCAGCAAGCACACGTCCCCTCAGGGAAGCATAAGCAAAATCACATTGCACGTAGTCCTTCCCTGTCCCCCTCAACTCTTTACCCTCCAATTTGAGAGGAAGTTAGCTGGAATTATCTGCACAATCTTTGACTTCTCTATGTCCTATTATTCTGTAATGTTTAATAATAAACTTATCACTTCTCAAGCACTGACTACTGACTGACACTAAGCTAAAACCTGAGAAGGAACCAAAGGCAACATCGTTGTAGGCCAGATTTCCCATGGTATATATACCCTAACACCTGACCTCGCTTCATCTTCACAATGACTCTGAGTGGGAGCCATTGCCATGGCCATGGAAAGGTATGGAAATGTGGAAACTGAGGCCTAGAAACCAAGAGACACAGACTTGATTTAACACCAGCATCTCTAGTACCACAGTGCAGCTCTTGGGCCCTAAGCTCTGATTACAGCAAGTTAAGGGAGATTTATAACACAGATCCACTGACTGTCTTACATGGCCCACTAAGAGCTCCCCTTGACCTCAGTTTCCCAGTCTGTCAGATGAGGCTGTGGGACCAGAGCGTCCTCGGGTCTACACTGTGATTATCTTCCTCTTTCCTCACCCCAAAATATAGAAGAGTGAAATCTGTGACCAGAAAGTTCCTGGCACCTACCTTCGATTCTGTGAGAAAAAAAAAAAAAAATAATGGTCCTGGTTTTCAATGCTGCCAAAGTTAAGAAACATTTTCACCCCTTCATTTTAAAGCGGCCATAAAGTGCCATGTGTTTAACCGCAGGGGGAAAAGGGGGCCTTTTTAAAAATATATCCTGGAGTAGCTTTTCATATCTCCAGCAGGATAGGGAAAAGAGCGGGAACAAGAGGCTCAGGGAGGCTGGGGACAGATTTTCTGTGTCTAGACTCTCAAGAGCCACCCTGGACTCAGACTGAAGCAACACCACACTGCTACAACCTCTGTCTTCTCCCTAACAAAAGCCCTTTGGGAAAACTCTGAGCCCATCGGGTCTTCTTGATTCACAAGGCAGATGGGGAGAAAGAAAGGAAGGTCCAAAGCGAGGCAAGGCCTTGCTAAGTGGAGCGCCTAAGGCTTTCCCTAACTGAAACCCAGCCACGAGTGGATGAGTTCTGATAACCATTGGTGGGACCAGTTACAAAGAAACACAACATACTTCTCAGTGCACAGCTGGAGCTCCTGGACTCAGGACCCATGAATGGTACTTACTATTCAGGTCCCTGGAGGGGGAGGCCTTTCTGGAATGTTCACCTCTCTCCAAAGGGGCCCCATGAGGGAAGTGACTTAAGGAAAAATAAAGAGGCCAGAGAGGACAGGAGTGCAGGGGAAGACAGAGGAAGCCACGCCTGCACAGAGACCCAAGGTATGGGTGTCTCCCAGAAACCTGAGCTGAGTGATGGTGCCAGGAGAGAGAACCCAGCTCCTGTGCACAGGCAGAGAGGAGAGGTGGCAGGGAGACTAAAGAACTCACCCTGCGGCCTGCTTCATTGTTGTGCAGGTTCATGAGGATGCGCGCGCTCTCGTAGGAGCCCTTGGCATGGATTCGCTCCCGTTCTCGTGCGTCCACAAATTCCTTGGCGAAGCGGTAGCCATAGTCGATGTTGTCTCCACAGCCGCCCCACAGCCAGTCCCGAGGCAGGTCCTTAGGGCGCGCAGCACGACTGCAGCCACAGGTGGACAGCTCGCCCTCGCGGCATGCTCGGCTCATGGCATTCACCACCCCAGCTGCGCTCACCGCATACGTGAAGGCGGTCTCTCGGCTGCCTGTGGGAGAGGATGAGGGGTCACCAGATTGCCTGCCCCATGCAGAGGCCTAGATTTGGGGGGAGGGGGTGCGCGCGCGCTCGCGAGTGTGTGGGGGGGGAAGGGGTGGGAGGCGGTACTAAGAAGACCTCCATCATGCTGGCCTATGCAGCAGCTGGAGAAGACTGAGAGCCCAATTCTTGAGGCAATGGATGCTCCAGCACACAAGGCCTTGAACGCAATTGTGGAGACTGTGGCAAACCACTTGTCAAAACACAGGAGCAAGCAATTCTCAGGACCACGGAAGGCAGGAACCCCTCTCCCCCATAACAGCCCATGAGAGAGAGAAGAGGAACCTCCAACACACAGCAAACTGGGATTATTTGGTAAAAGAGAGCATCCCAACATGCCTCTCAGCAGCTACTGGAGCAAACAGGCAGAGATAAACCTCAAGCTAATGCCCTACGCTGGACCCCACCCTGACACACACACACAGGCCCTGGGCCCACCTTGAGGCAAACTCAGAAGAATGGATCAGGTCACACAGAAGCACCACCTAACAAAGGAGACAGAAATACCTGCATCTACTGGGACATTTCAGAGCCTAGTCAGGACTTCAGCGCTGCTGGATTGATTTCTCACTAAACACTTTTTAAGATATTCAATATGCCTTATTTCCCAAAATGCACACGAAAGAAGCCACTAAAAGAAAAGCTCAGAACCGGACCAGACTCCCTTATGCTTGTTCTAATGCTGATATTATTTCCATCTTGAACAGAACAGAATTTTCTAGGCTCAGAAGCTTCTAGGAATCTCAGGTTCCCATCCTCCGCCAGACATTGCCTGGGGGCCACAGATAATTTTTCACCTGGCACCCTCCTCCCTGGGTAGCTACAACCTCTCCTCCCCTGCACCACCTTTTAGGCTCTCTACTCTGTCACCCCTACAAGGGTTTTAACCATGCCCTGAAATCTCTCATTTGAGAATGGGTGGTTGAAACAGCCCACTGGTTGGCCTTGGCACACCTCCACAACTACCCTTCACCCCACCACCATCCCCAACTCTCCTGCCCTATAGTCCCACGCATAGCCTTTGCCTCAGAGCAAACAGACTTGGGGGAAATGAGGGTGGGGAACAGAAAGAGTTCTTCCCTCCCCAGAAAACACTCACAGGAGCCCCATTAGCAGAGACTAGCTTAAGTTTGACTTGCATACCGAGAAATTTCTCTGTATTTCATGTAATAAGAAGCAACTTGATAAACAACTGCACCGTGAGAGGGAAAGGATTAGCGATCTGCCCCCTGAATGAAGCAAAGATGGGGCCTTCCTTTCAAAATCAACTGTAAAATAAGGGTATTGAAATCGATGCCCATGAAATAAAGGTCTCTTCTGATGCTCAAAGCCCATGAACCAGATTGGGTTTTCGTACAGTGAGAAATCTTGCTGGCATCTTTCTGGAGTAGGGGTAGCACACAGACAGCAGATCTCAGCAGGACCCAGCCAGCCCCAAGGAGAAGGTCCGTCCAAGAGCGATGTCCTGTTGTCCTGGTTACCCTCTCCCCTCTACCTAGAGAAGCTCTGCTCCACAGCTCACTGGGGCCATTTGTGACCCCCAGGAAGGACCATGGCTTTGACTCACACAGACTCTCCCCTCCCGCACTTAAAAAATAAATAATTTCAGGAGTGTGTTGGTGGTTGGCAGGAGGATCCTTGCAGAAAGTTCCAGTGGGGCTTTCTATCTGTCTAGTTCAAATTAGACAGCAGAGTCCATGGGGGAGTGGAAATAAATGAGGAGGGTGGACAGATTGGAGTAATTTGAAGATTAACACTGATAATAAAGAAAATGCTATGGCCTGGGCAGGACTGTGGAATAAAGTGTTGTGGAGAGAGGAAGAGGAGACAACGTGATCCTGAGGGGTGAGGCACTGTTCTGGAGCATGCAGGGCATAAAGAGCCTTTTTAAAAACACAAACCACTCAAACTCTTTTTCATAGGTCTAGTTCAAGCATTTCCATTTTCGCCCAGGATAGAAAACCTGGTAGGACTCTCTAAGCTAACTGTTGGCTGTGCAGAAGCATCAGTTTAAAACGTGCTGTTTGGCTGCTGCCGGAGCATCTATCCCATCATTGTGCTGGCTCATTGACTGGGTCTCCCTCTGCATGGAATCTATTCTGAGCTGAATCCTCGCGTCCCTTAAAAATGGTGCCTTCCTGACATCTTTTCACAGTGTAGAAACAAAGACAATCGAGAGACAAAAGCTGGAAGGAAAGGGGAACACGATGAAAAATGAGAATGTTTCCAACAGGAGGCCTGGGCCCGTCAGGAGGCGACTGTGCGCAGGGCCTCCAGGGCAAGTGGCACCTTAGAAAAATGAGCTGAGAAAAGGGTCAGAGGTGGCAGCAGGAGCTTCTCAGACTCTGGCCTCTCACAGGGTCACATTCTCACAGTCAAGTCTCATTTGCCACGTCCCTGGAGTACTGGGGGTTTTGGAGTGACATGGGCACACCTTGGGCACCAAAGATATTTTCAGTGAGATTTCCCCAAGATCGTTGACTTCAAGCAAAGCCTGAGTTAGGAAAAAGAAGGTAAGGACAATTTTCCGTTCTTGGAGTTCAGTCCCTGTCCCTTCTCTTCGAGAAAAATCTAATTTTCCTGCTCTCCTGCTCTGGTCTCAGAGAGTTAAGAAAAAATAAAAAAAAAGTCCCACCTAATCCTCCAGGTGGCTTTCTTCTCTAGGACAACCAGGTCCTAGGGGACCTCGGGCCAGTGAGGATACAGTCTGTGCTTCCTGGGGCATCAGGTGACCTACCCATAGCACCAGCTGCTTCCTCCCCGCCAGGCTATGAGAGGATGGGACTCACACAAGCCCCGCCATCCAGTCCCCACCATCCAGTCCCCACCACTGAGTGCCACAAGGCAAGGACCAAAGAGGACACTAGCAAGGGACAATTAAATGCAGGTATTTGAAGTATCAGGCCTTGAAGAGACAAGCACTTTGAATCTTGGGCCACATTTAAAATGAATCTCCATCAGTAATGAGATTAATTCATCAAATCTGAGTTTATTCAGTATGCTGTGGGCCAGAGCAGGCCATGTTGAGGATGAAGAGGGGATGTTAAATCAAATCTGAATGCAAGTGAGCACACAGTAGAGCACTTCCAACTGCCCTCTTCCTCTAGCTTTTCCTAGTCACTGTCCCTGTGAGAAAGCAGCATTCCCAGGCTTTAAGAGGCTATCACCCTGCATACAAGAAGGAATGCTGAAACTTGACATTGTGAGAGGGTGGGTTTAGAAGGAGGATTAGCTCCTTCCTTACAGTATCAGAAGGCTTAAAGTCTCCACCATAGCCCCATGTGTCTACCTTAAGACAGCCTGTGTCCAGGGGCCATTCTTAGTCCCCCCAGGCTTAGCTACTCCAGTCACCCAGGATATACATAGCACATTTTAATCATTGACAGAAAGGACAAAGCCCCATGAACCCTGCAGGCCGGGGCTACAGGCTGCTCTCCCACTAGACTGAGGAGTGGCTTCCAAACCTGTGTGTGTTTATGAAGCCCGTTGGCTCAGGCATCCACTGACAACTCTTTTTTGTTCTCAATGAAAGCATTTTTCAGAGTTTTCTTTCAAAAGTATTTTATCCATCTGTGATGGATATTAAGCCAACTTTTTATCTCCGGTCAATATAAACAGTTAAGTGCCTTGATAAATTGCTTCTTACTTTTGGAGTCAACGCAGTCATATTAATTATAAGGGCTTGTTTGCATAAAACTAAAGAGACCCACGATATTCACACTAGAAACACACAGGGCCCATCTATCAAGTAGGATTCTAGACTATTGCAGAAAACCACAGACAAACTGAGTTTTTTTTTTTTTTTTTTTCCTCTTGGTCAGATTTAAATGTTGTCTCCTCCCTGAATGGATCAACAAATTCAACACCATATTTAACATTAAAACTCAAGCTGTAAGCAAAACATTTAAACTGTTGTTTCAAAGTTTCTGGGTTGAAAGAGCAAGTGTGTACTTTTCTGCCGATAGTCAAAAATCGCACACATAAATTGTATTATCACTTCTTATTAAAATTCTTTTTGGAACTAAAAATAAAGCTTTTAACTTCATATATCTCCGTAGCCTCAGGAAATGTCTATATTAGGAAAATTAAAACCTTACTGCCGGCATTGCCAGCGTTCTGAAAAACTGACAACTGGGGGTACTGGATTGTGCTTCAGCCACTTCTAACCATCCCAAGCGCCTTTGGATTTAAAAGCATTTCAATGGCTTGGCTTCCCCCATCTACTTTTGATAATTCAAATCAAGGCCCCTGCTCTTCTACTTTAAATAAAATGAGAAGAAGAAGAAGGAGGAGGAGGAGGAGGAGGAGGAGGAGGAGGAGGAGGAGGAGGAGGAGGAGAAGAAGAAGAAGAAGAAGAAGAAGAAGAAGNGAGGAGGAGGAGGAGGAGGAGGAGGAGGAGAAGAAGAAGAAGAAGAAGAAGAAGAAGAAGAAGAAGAAGAAGAAGAAGAAGAAGAAGAAGAAGAAGAAGAAGAAGAAGAAGAAGAAGAAGAGTTGCAGGGAATGATGGTATCTGTGGCATTCCCCTCCTGAATTGTTTCAAGAAGTTTAGAAACTAATGGTCAAAGGTGGGATCAGAATTAATTCTGTTCTGGATAATGACAGAATTCTTCAAGCCATCACCGAGTTGTAAAGTGGACACCCCATTGAACATAAGGGCATAGGACAAAGCGGGCGGCATCTCAAGTGTTTCCTTACCTATCTGCATCACCCTGCCAAAGACAGAGGTGTTGTCCACTGTGCTGCAGTTCCATCTCCGATGCCGAAATTGGTACTGGCATTCTTTGATGCCTGTCTTCGCACCTTCCCCAATGTACTGCATGTGATCCTGATACAAGTGGCAGAGTTTCTTCTGTCCTTGAGAAAGTCCCGCCAGCTGGCTGCAGAGAGGCTGCGCACCTATGATATATACCTCCGACATCTGAACAGGGTTATTCATACCTAGAGACCTGCAAAGGGGAGGGGGAGATGTGCATACAAGATTTACGTGAATTCTGGAGGTAGCTCCCCCCACCTCCCCAAGAGCATGTCAGCAACCCAGGGCTTGAAGCATATAGATGCCTTTTCTCTGTGTGTCCTCACGACAAAGTCTGAGAAGGGCTTCATAAAACTCCTCTGTTAAAACTGTACTAAGAAAACAGAGGTATTGTGTAGTCCCCACCCGGCCATCTGGCTCCCTCAATTGGTATTTTGACTGCCTTCCTTTCTGGTCACCACATATTTGAACCAATATTTCTAAGAGTCACCCAGAAAAGGGGGGAAATGGTTGTCAGAGACCGGCCACTGACTTTAGAAAAAAGTGACTCAGTCCCCACACAGTGCATGGATCTGCCTTTAAAATACAGGAACATCAAAAGCAGAGAGACAGCAGTACCTCCAATGAGTGGAGGAACAGAGAGGTGTTTACACAGACTGAAGAAAATGTGTTTTCAGACACATTAAAAGGGAAGGATCTAAGACAAAATCCAATGTCCAGAGGTCACAGTCAGAGAAATGCTACTGCTTTCTCGGGAGAAAATATCCAGAAAGCTGTTGCATACAACCCCCTGGGTAGTTTGCAATTCAGAGAGAAGCCCTCATTTAAGGGACATTTGACTACTTCAAGTTCATTGCCTTTTGATCAGATTTCAAGAACAAAAGTCTCTACTTGGGGGTTAGCTGTCTTCTAGGACTCTACTTCTGACACTGGGGATTAATAACTTCAAATGACAGAAAAATAAAAGGGAAACTAATTATTTTTTATTTTACCTAGAGGTGGCAAAAAGTCAACTTTATAGATACGCTTACAATTACTAGAGAAGTGTATTTCCCTTTTATTACACAAGGTACTGGAAGCCCACAGCTCAACAAGGGCCTCATAGAAAAAAGTTCAGATTTATAGATTCGGGTTTCCCCCATGGAACTGAGTATGTGATTTGTAAAATTAGCAGGTTACAAGAAAATTCATATTTAAAAGGCACATAGAACATATACGCATCTGTATTAGATAAATGTACCCATGCTCAGTCTCCAAAGTTCAACGCTGTAGCATAATGTTTGTTACAGTTTAAAAACGGAAAGAGTAGGCACACAGAATCAACTTACCACCAAGAATTAGCTTCTATTACAACCTGGGCGAAGGAGAAAAATGTGGCCAAAGCCATTAGGAAGAACTTGGAAGACATTGCACCTCCAGCCGTCCCCAAAGCCACTCCTGGGCTTAATATTCCAATGGACTTCTGGAGAGGGAAGAAAGGAGCAGACGTTTATTGCCTTCTGATAGTTTTCAAGCATACAAATTTAAACAACGGAAACATCCGAGGTCTCTTAAGTTTACTGTTGACTGACTGCGCTTCTCCGTAAGTTTTCTGATGGCAAGATATAGGCAGTTTCTTTTTCTAAATTAATCCACCCACGCAACCTCACCAGGAAATCTTATTTCGCTGGGATCCTGCGCGCGGGACACGCCAGCAATTACAAACATGTCTCAATGCTGTTTGAGTCAAAGCCTGGGTGCCAGGTTTCCTGCGACTTCCAGTCCCGCACACCGCCCCCCACGCTTCCCTCTAGTCTCCCGCTGCGCTGGGTCCCTCCTCAGGAATTCACTCAGGAACCCACCGCCACCCTCGTCCTCTCCCAGACCTGGGCAGAAGCAACAAGTGGAGCCAGAATTAATTCCATGGGCGAGAGGAGAGCGAAGGCGAGTGGAGCGCACTGCCGGAGGCTGCCGAGGAGGCGGGGTGGCCGGCACGGGGGTGGGGGTGGGGGCAGGACGCGGGAGGGAAGGGCAGGGGGTGGGGGCGAGGCCCCAGGGACCAGCGCGCGCGCGAGTGCCCAGCTGGGAAATGCAGCTCCGAATTAACATCGTATGTTTCATAATCAGTTTACGGGCCGATTTTGGGAAAGCCATTTCCAGATGGGGAAGAGCAGCCTTGGTTTCCTTTAGAATCTGCTTCAGCCAGTTTGGGGCGGGAAGTAGATGGGGTTGGGGGTAAGGGATAATGAATGGGAAGACAGGTCCGTTCCCCCCACCCATCCAGGGAAACCGGAAAGCCTGCCCCCCTCCTGCCAGGCAGCGGCCTCCCCTCGGAGGAATACAGGTCTCCCATGAAAAGAAGGGTCCGGCCAGCTTCGGTTCTTTTCCCTGCCGGTCCCTTTCCTCGTACCCCATTATTCTGACGTTTTCCTCTCCCTCTGGCCCCCAGGTCAAGCAGCTGCTGGGGGTGGGGAATGGAGATCACAGAGGGCCTGGTGTTTCTCTTGGAGTTGTCCCCCACGTTTCCATCGCACCACTGTGAGCCTGTGCCTTGAAGTTACACTGCTACCCTTCCTCCAGCCTAGCCAGCCTCTCTGGCCCAAGTCGGACTCTTCGGTAAACCGGCCAAAGGGAGAGGTCCCCAAGCGGAGCCAGAGATGCGTACGCTCCGAAGCATAAGCGGTGTCCCTGACTTCCATGGCGCAAGAAGCCGGGCGGAGAACGTTCCCTTCCTGAAGATACTCGGGGGACAGAAAGTTCAGTTGCTGTTCCCACTGGTGACTTTTCCACCTGCAGGCGGCGGCGGAGAAAGGAGAGTGTGGGAAGGAGGAGCAGGTTTCCAAAGTCCCTTTTCATATCTCTGATAAGTGTAACTCTGCGATGCCCGCAGCCCCCGAAGGAGCCCCTTCCTTTGGAAAGGCAAGAAAGGTGAACCTTCTCCAGGCGATGGAAGGGCCCTGCCGAGGTCAGCTCCGTAAAACGGATGAAGGGGACCCTGTCGGCAGTAGAAACACTACGGAGCCCTGGAAAACGCGGTAGCTTTCCCTGCGGGCCACCCCTTTGGCTTGGACACCTCCGGGCTCCTGGTAGAGGAAATGCTTATGTGCTTCCCAGCGCCGGCTAACCAGTGCTCCAAACTGCGGCCCGGTGGTCCCCAAAGCACCGCAAAGCAGGGGGTGCATCCTGGAGAATGGAAATCTGGAGTTTCCCCAGTCTTGGAGGAAAGGTTCAGTCTCCTTCCCTACCCCCGCCTGAAGTGTCAAGTTTCCTCCAGGGGAGGGGTGGGCTTCGGGGTCTGTCTTTGCGCGCAGCCCCTGCTACACTGGCTAGAGAGGAGGCTGAAACCATTTTCGAGAGTGTGCGCGCGCGTACACGCGTACACACACACACACACACCGTCGTGCACACTTACACACACGCGTGCATAGACACAAACGTTCCGAAGGAAGGGCTCCAGCTCTCAGATCACGGAGGGCCTCACTCACTTTTGGAGCTTCACAGCGGGCGGGGCGCGCGGGGCGGGGCGCGGGTGGAGGAGAAATTGATAACAGATTCGGCGGATTACAGGGAATCTCTTTGTTAGAGCCGAAACCACACAAACCGAACCCTCTCCAGGCCTGATGCCCCCGGGGGCAAATCCACTAGTTCCCAGAACCCTCGCCAACTGCGAGTGGAGCCACCCGGTTTCCTCAACCAGAAACCGGCTCCAGAGTAGGGGTGTCCCGATGAGATCAACAGGAGAGCCCCGAGAGCAGATTCTGCCTTGGACCCCCTGCACTTGCCTGGAAACACCTCGGTTTTCTTCCCTCTCCACTCTGTCGCAGCCCCACAAATTTGAGCGATTCAAGGAACTCACAGCGAACGCACTAATGAACACCTCCACGTTAGAGAGTAAAACATCCGTCCGGGTGTGTTTATCAGAGATCGGAAGCGAAGAAGACGGTGTGAAAGGAGAACTTTCGTGAGACTGCCGCAGCGGGGCTAAAACAAAAGTTCTGGTCAGAGTTATCCAGAGAATGAGCAAAATGTTTTCCAACAGGGGCCCCCGGGAAAGCAGACTGAGAAGCCCGGTTATCTGTCCTTGTGCGCGTGCAGAGGAAGCTGCGGGCTTTTAAACGAAGGGGTGGGTGAGGTAAAGGAAAGGCGTTCGCTGGTCTCGGAGCCAGGACAGCTGAATCTCGATGATACTGTTTCCCCATAAGCGAACCCCAAAGCCGTCAGGATGTACTAGATCGAAGGTGCAGACTGTAGTGCTGTTCTAAAGGGCCGGCGGGAGAGGGAGAAGAAAGTTAAGGAAAAAGAGACTTCCTCGGTCTAGATACAGGACGAGGGAAAAAAAAATCCAGTCAAGTGCAGAGACAGGCGGTCCCTCAAGACAAACACTAAAGAGGCTAGGCAGAGTCTCGCCACCCCCCCACCCCCGTACCTCACTGTTTGGTCATTGCCTTCTACTAGATTCTACATTTAGGGCCCATGTCTGGGAGTGGAAAGGATGAGATATGCCAACTAGGCGGAAGAGAGTGATCCAGGCTCCGGGTGGCGAAAAGCAAGATGGGAAACTCCCAGAAGATCTCCGTTCTTGAAGAGGTGGAAAACGAACTGTGTTTCCCGGTTTGCTCTTTCTCTGCCGCAAGAAGAGGATGGAGAAAGTTGCAGACACAAATTTGGTTCCTCTGCTTCAGGAGCAGCCAGAGAGAAGACCCTGAAGAATGACCAGTAGGGGGTCTACTTAAGGGGGCTAGACAAAGGAAACATTGCTCCCCATCTCTCTGCTGGGCCCAGCTGAGCTATAGCTGCCCCACACGGAGAATGTGTGACCATGGCACTGTGTGTGTGTGTGTGTGTGCGCGCGCGCGCACGCGCACACACACATGCACACACACACACACACACGTGCAGCAGGCAATAAGCAATGTTATAAGTCAGAGGTTGTCTGGAGCTGCAGATGGGACAAGGAAACTTGAACAGTCCCGAAGCCACCAAGACTGGCTAGAAGGTCTGGAACCGTGATAACACAGAAGAAGATTACTCTAGCTTGATTCCCCTCCATTTCCTGAGCCTCAGCGATGAACCACAGGACTCTTCAGGACCAATACACAAATACTTCTCCTAACTCAGCAAGGACTCAGTCCAAACTTGAGCCGAGTATTGACTCAGGTCGAGCATGAGAGTGAGAAACTACAGATCAGTTCATTCTCCAATCATCACAGGGATTTTTTTTTTAAAATAGACAAAGTTTATAGACACAGACAAAGACAGGTTTTTTTAATAGACTAAGAAACAGGCTGAGGGAGGGAAAGCATCACAGAAAGAATTGTTGAACCGACCAAGGCCACACCCGAGGCCTCTGTGACAATCCCTCTCCAGTAACCAGAAAGGATAGAAATCCTTCGTACCATTTCCTGAGGCCCTTTTGCTGGGTTACACCTATGGCCCTTTCCTATTCGCAGCTCTAAGCAACACAAATTGTCCCCTGGCGGAGATCTCAGAGGGGTCATGGTGGGTGAGAGGGATCAAGTGGTCGCCAGGGATGCAAACTGAAGGAATGGAACTCGGAGGCGCCCTACTTCCAGATGGCCAACAGGGGGCAGCCGGCACCGCGTGGTCGGTTAGAAAAGGCCGGGTTAAGGCTCCGAGTTTTTGCCGGCTCAAAGCGCACCCCTTAATGCACAGGAACGCTCTGAAGGGGAAAACCAGGGGCTTGGGCTGGGCCTCCTCCGGAGGATCTTGAGCCGAACCACAGAGAAGAAGGCTAAAGCCAGCTTGTCCAAGACTTTAGAACAACTGATCGTCAGTGCCCCCCCCTCTAAAGCAGAGCAAGGGTCCCCACGTGTCCACCCATAACTCCACTTTCCATCACTTCCCAGTTGTTGGGTACTCAATTGTCTCCTCCTACTGACCCCCAAAAATCTCCCTTGATGGAAACGGTCTTAAAATCAAATCTGGCTAGAACAGCGGCGGATGTGCTAATATCAGCCGGAGGGCAAAGGCTATGGAGTTGCGACCTCACCACAGGGCCCAGATTATTTCCCCAAGAGCAAGTAGTCCTTTTAAAGTACGACCGGGGGCAGTGGTTCGGACAGGGCGCGGAGGTAACATGGGGCCTTGGAGCACCAAGGTTTAAAGCCCTTTCTTTGAGGGAAGAAGGCCACTTGCTTTTAGGAAGCATCTTCCTTCCAGTTTTCATCTTATTCTCTAGAAAACTGGAAACGAGAGATAGGAAGTATAAATGGAATTTGTTATTGAGATATGGAGGGCAGACAGAGGAAAAGTTTGGAAAATAGTTATATTCCAAGACGAAACGTTAACTTTTTTTTTTTCTGTAAAAGTGAACTCTCGGTGACCCTCAGAGTGTGTGACTCGGCTTTAACATACAACTGACAATTAAAACAAACACGAGTTCACAAACTAGCCCCCGCCCGCCCGCCCGCTCTCGCAACGCTGAAGCCCCCGAGTCCCTAAAGCACCGGGCTGACTCCGCTCTGGGGTCAGGATTAAAGCCACTAGGACCACTACTCCCCGCCCCCACTGCCGCAGTAAAGGGCCGGAGCTCACCCAGAGGCCGCTAATAATGCTAATAACGCGACCTCGCTCCCCGCGCAGGGTGCGCGCTGGCCCCCCGCCAGGCACTCTTAAAGGCACAGGGGCCTGGAACGCTCGGGTTACTTGACCTGGATGGCCCAGAACCCGGCCCTGGTCGGAGGTTAGGGGTGGGAAGTGCATTGCTCGGGGGTTGGTGGCCCCTAGTTTTCCTAGTCCCGAAACCGTTTCTCCTAACCCAGGAGTCCTCTTGCCCCTCAGTTCTCCAGCCACAGTCTCCCCCGTGCCCGTGAAGTGAGCGTTTGATAAATATTTGATGAATCGAATCATTATCCTGTTGCTGAAACAAACTAAGTAAACTACACTCCAGGTTCTAGGGATAAAAAGGAACGCCGTCTGTGACCCCTACTGTTTTTCCTGCCCTTGCTCTTCTCCATAGTTGAAAAGGTTTGAAGAATAGCCCGTGCGAAAAGTCTCCAAGGACGCAGAGGCAGTGTCCCCAGAGCAAGGGACGAAGAATCAGGAGTCCCTGCCAACGTTGTTGGGGTTTAGCTTTCTCTAGGCGGTCGGAGAAATGGAGGGGGTAGGAATAAATGGATGGAGTTCAGTTAACTTTAAAAAAAAAAAAAAGTAGCGAGCGTCGGTGCGCACAAAACACTTACCTTCATGGCGAGGGGGAGGAGGCGCGGGGAGGAAGTCGCCACCCGAGCGAAGGCGGCCTAGGAATCCAAGCGGAGACTCCGGGTTAAGTCTAGGGGGACGACGAACCAGAGCAGAGCTGTGGAGTCCTCCTGGGCGCGTCGGGTGGGCGCAGCGACCCGAAGCAGAAGCCAGCACTGGCGCCTGGGCTTCGGCTGCCGAGCTGGTATAGCCTGGAGATGCGTCCGGGAACCGAGGGGGCGCAGCGCGCGGGCCAGCAGCAAGCGCAGGGCCGAGCCGGTACACGGTGCAGGAGCCGCGGGTCCGACGAGGGCGCGCAGGCGACTGTTCCGCGGCTAGGCGCTCCCTCTCTAACGTCCATCAGCGACGGCGGTAATTAGGGCTTTCCAACCCCAAATGTGGGCGTGATTGTGCAAAAGACTTTACAACAAATAATAAAAAAATTCTTCACAAGAGGGTGAAAAAAATGCCCCGCTACTCAACTGTGGCCCGAGGCGGGAAAGGGGGGGCGATCCCTGTGCCCAAGGTGCCCCCAGTTCATTCACACCACGAATTCTGCAGACTCTTGGCGGCTCACGCCTCCTGATCGTCAGCTCCTCCTCTCTGGGTCTGTGGCCGAAACGTCTGCTTCCAGGGGCTGTTCCTGCAGCTGAGTTAGCTAGTGGACGTCTATGTACACACAGACACACACCCAAACACAGACACACACACACAAACACGCGCACACGCGCGCAAACACAGACACACACACATACACACACGCAGCAGCAACAGCAGCTTTGGGGCCACAGAACAATCAGGCACGCATGGCTTTTTCTCCGGGAGATGCCGCGGAAATCGCACAAGTCGCCATCAGAGCTGCAAGAGTCAGCGCCAAATTTTGTCCTTTCATTTTAGGGTCTGACACAAACCGGGCGTAAAATGGGTGCAAGTCCGCCCTGAACTTTCCGCCGCGTGGTGGCTTGAGCCGTTAATGGACAGCTAGCCGGTGAGGAACGTTGGCTTCCCCCTTTTGGTCCCCTTCTTTCTTTCTTTGGGTTAACCTTCTTCTTTCCAACCCCAGCCTTTCCAGAAGAGCGAGGGGACGGCGGGCGAGGAGCTCCCCGGCGGCGACTCAATTCCAGGGGTCCATGGCGGTCGAGGCTGCCCACCTCCTCGGTCGCGACTGGGGTCCGAGAGGCGGTAGTGGGGCCCGGAGGAGGCGGCGGAAGGAGCTCAAGAAGCTGCGGCCGCACAAACTGGACTCCGGACGGCGGAGGCGGCGCCTCTGAGCCTGCAGCAACTTTCCATGCGATGCGGTGCCCTGCAGACTGACTGCCCCAGCTCGGGGACTCCGTGTCCCCCCACTCCCTGCCAGCTCCCTCACTTTTGCTCTCCCTCTCTCCAGACTCCTCTTTCCCCTGGTGTACTCAGCCGAAAAATATATATATACTTTTTTAAAGTTGCAGAACCAAACCCGGCTGGAGAGGCAAAGGGGGGGGGGAGAAAAAAGTCAACTTTGCCTATGCGCATGCGTGGTGAGGCTGTCCTATGACAAACTTCGCAGGATTTTAAAGCTGTACTACGGGCCCGGGGTGCTGGGAGGCGGGGTACGCTCCCTCCTTGGGCCCCCTCCTCAAGGCTCCCCATCCCCCAGGCATCTGTTGAACGACGTCCACTCGGCCGCTGTTGCCTGCCAGCCTCCTGACTGGTTCTTCCAAAGCTATCGACCAATTTGGGAACCTGAACCCCAACTTTCCGAGCCAGACCCTTGGCTCACCTATCCCAAACTGCACTCACTGGGGCCTCTGCAGAGACGACCTCCCTGATGTAGACCCTCCTAGGGATGTCTCCTTCCTACGCCCGGGGAAGGGTCCTTAAAGCCTGGGCGAGGAGGGTAGGGTGGGTTCGCGCATCCAGCAAAGTCCCCGGTGTCCTGGAGGTTTGGTAGACAGGATTGCTTCTCTGCCTGAGACCCTGCGTGGCCGGGCAAGAATAGGAGCTCATGCCGCCGCCCACGTAGCTGCTTTCAGGTGAGAAGACGGCAAAGTTGAACTGAACCGGGATTTGGACTCGGGAACTTCTAGACACTTCTAGATACCTGAAACGTTAAGATTTCGGAGCAGAGTTGGTGGATGTGCTCCACCCTAGCCATGGGTGCCACCATCAGTGTCTGTCTCATGGGGATCATCTCCTCCATCTTTCCCATCTCCAAAGGCCAAGGGGGAACACACACACACACACACACACACACACACACACACACACACACACAGAGTCCGTTTTCTTCATCCATAGGCTTGCCCTTGACCTGAGCCCTTGGCACTGGCAGTCTGAGTTTGCTGCTCTGGTCCCACACCCAACCCACATCCCTGGCAGCCCACCTTAGCGCATACAAAAGCCAGAGATGTTCAGTTTCAGATAGGTGACCACACCTCCATCAGCCCAGTCATATTTGTACCCACGGATTGCCTCCCCATCACTTCGTCCCGGTCCCTTTGCTGGGAATGCAAACATTGTTCTGTAAGCTACGCAGACTGCCTGAGATGGAGGGATGTGCTCCGCCCCCAGCCCCTTACTGGCTTTCTTTTGCTAAGGATGCTTGAAAACCCTAAGGAAAGCCAGAGGATCTGAAAACTCCCCTCACCTCTTGGATTTCCTTTCCTCCAACCCTTTCTAAGCTTTCACTCCTTATTGATCTGCAGGCATTTTGCAATTTTTTTTTCATGTAGCTTTAGATTTTGCACACTTGAGGAAAAGGAATAAAAATGGGGGATTTTTACATCAGGAGAATTGCTTCCAGGCGCCAGCTCCTCCCTTCACTCCCCTTCCAGCAGTTCCACTCTGTAGCAGCTGCAAAGATATTCCCATGCCCCCCTCCCCCAGCCCAGGTGTCCCCAGCTCTGCCCTGGGGTAGCACATCTCCAGGATATAACTCTCCAGCGGCTGCTGAGAACAAGCAGAGAGTAGCTATGAACTCTGAACAGAGCTTCCCAAAGGGCACTGAAGCCACCTGGCACCCAAGTGCCCTGATTTCCAGACACAGGCTACATAAATGAACAGGGTCAAAGCAAAAACACGGGCTTCCCAGCCCTGAGCATTTTCTTTATTTTACTTAGCTATTGTTTGAGTTACCTGGGTAATTGCTTGATTCTCTACAGTTGCCTTTGTGAGTTAGATTCAGCCTCAGTGCTTCGTGCCTTGATCCTCTCGTGGAAGACCAAATCTGGAGTCCCAGTTCCTCCTCTGCTACTTTCTTGTTGCTCATAAGACTTCTAAGCACCCCCATAGCTTCCAAGATGTACACAGAGACACACAGGCATACCTACACACACACACACACACACAGAAAGAGAAACACACACACATAAAAACAAAACCAGCCAGAAATTTGATGGTACACTCGAAGGGCACTTAGAATGGCTAGGATGGCTTTGACACTTAGTGGGCGGGAAGGATGCACCAAAAGGACTTGCTGCTAGACAATGACTTTCAGAAAAAAATAAAAATCAGCTCTGAGAAGCTGAGGTTTTCAAACCGTCTTTGTGGCATACAAATTTTGACCGGACCATTTCTAGCTATTCCTTACTTCACTGCCAGAGAATGTTCATACTTTTCGCCGAAGAAACACAACACATTTGATTATTGGCTATTTCCCCAGACATCACCCATGCTATTTGAGTTATATACTATATTTTATTGCTCAAGAAAAAAATTGGCCAGGTTTCCAGCAAGCCTATCTGGTCCCAATGACTTCAGATAAAGGGATGAGAGTTTCTTAGCTGGTGACTCAATGGTCGCACAGAGAGCTGTCACTGGGACATTGAGCTCCAAGTACACAGGACCTTAGCTGCATCCTTCAGACATGGAGCCTAAAAAAAACAGAAATCCCCTGTGAGCCCTAGGGTAGAAAGCTGGATCTCCTAAGAACCAGTTTCCCGGTGGGTGCTGTTGGTTAGTGTTACTGGGAAACAGATAGAACCTGGAGAAATCAATGCCTGGGAAGACCTGTGGAGACCTGGGAAGGTTCTGGAAAGAAAGCCTGTGTGGAAGTCCTGCATCTCTTGGCAAACGATGCCTGCACCGGGCGTGTGTTCTCAGATTAAGTCATCTGAAGACATGCTGGCAGGGCATCACCATGCTTCTCTCATTAAACATGCTTTGGACTCCGTGGAACAAATAAATCAATATTTTCTGGCTGCTTTCCCAACAGGGTCCTTTCCTGAAGCACAGTTGCAAGATAAGGAATTATGAAGGACGGCATCCGTGTGCCGCCTTTCCCAGCAGGAGAAAGCAGGACCTGGGTTGTCATTCTGGGAAAATCTACCCTCCTTTTATGCCTGGCAAATAATGTTTTATGGCCCTGGGTTTATGGCGGGTGTTTTAATGATCTGCTGTAGATGTAGAAAGCGGGTTTTCTCTCCAGTCCCTAGAATTTGTCAAGAGGGCCTTGAGGCCATAAAAGAGGGCTGGGCCCCAGGGACAAACAGGCTCCATCTTCTGAAATAAACTAATAAAGGGCCCCAAGATGTTCACCTCTTTGCTTCAGAGTCAAGAGCAGGAGGGCTGTGTGAGGGGACAAAGAGGCCGGAAGGAGCCAGGAGGATTCCTCAGCACCACATGGCCACAGTCAAAGTAATCCCTCACATACTGCTGCCACTGGCCACTGGCCTGTGAGGGACAAAGGCTCCCTTGAGGTTAGAGGCCATTTGGGTTTCTGGGCAGACTCAAGGACATGTCTTAAGAATCTCCAGCCCAGCCAGGCTTGGTGGCCATGGAGGGACACATATCTCATCCCAGCGCTCAGATGCAGAGGAAGAGGCAGGAGAATCTCTGTTTGTTACCAACCTGGTCTACAGAGTTCCAGGACAGCCAGAGCTCTACACACACCATATTTCACAAAGCAAACAAACAAACAAAAAGAACACATTCTCTATGCCCCGGACCTGCCCTCTCCAGAAGCCCCTTCTTCTACTTGTGGTACTTTCCCCTGGCCTTGAATGGCTCGTTTGTTCTTGAATGGCTTGTTGGTTCCTAGGGGACAGCAGGGACAGAAAGAAAAAAGTGTGACTTTTCTGTTCTGGTTTTGGTTGGCCAACAGTGGCCGCATGTCCCTGTGAGTCTCGGTGTCCTCACGTGTAAAGAGGAACAGTAAGGAACAGGACTGAGGTGGGTCCGACCACTTGCGACTGTACAGAAGGCCACAGTCTACCTCTGTCCCACTCTGCCAATGGTGACTGCTGGTGCATGGCAGATGCTCTGAGTTCGCACCACCATGGTGGCTGGGTGACATCCTGAGGAAGGTGGAGTAGGATGTGGCAGGCATTTCAGCATCTTGTGTCCGGCTACATGGTGGGGGGCATCTCTAGGGCCAGTGCAGAGGTGCTGGGATACTGGTGGGCACTGAGTGATAATTCCATCGGGAACACTTACCCAGCTCTCACTGCCAGATGCCAGTCCTGCCTCAGCTCATACTTATCGCCTTATTTTGTCCTCTCTTCGGGAAGTAGATCATAGTAGCTGAGAAGGAAGAAAGGGGAAAGCCAAAGGAAGTCACAGATTCCCCAAAGCCCACGTTTTTAGGGGCAGGATTTGGAACTTCTGATTCACGCTTCACTGCAGGCGACACCAGATCGGCCACCCCAGAACCACCACACACCCCCATGCCAGCTGAGTTTTATGGCCGTGTCAGAGCTTTGTTCTACCAGGAATTAGCTGACTTGAAAGCCAGGACTCCCTTTCCCTTTACACACCCAGATCCAGCAGTCCCCTCCCCCATCCAACCCCTGAGTTCTTACCTTTCTTCCTGGCTTTCTGGAAACAGCAAGTGACCCTGGCGGTGCGGGGGAGGGGGCGGGGTTGGGGTGCTTGCTCTCATCCTGCAGCTCAGGCCCTGTCTCTATCTTGTTTAAAGTTCCTCAGGGCCTCCCCAGACCTTATGGATCAGCTCTAAACAAGTTTACTAGGTCACAAGTCTCCTCTGGGTGTCCCCTTTGTGTCTGCTCTTCCACGTGCATGAGATACCGTGGCTTCCTATTTGGATTTCCTCACTCTCTTGGGGTCACCTCCTCCACGACCTATTGATCTGAAGCAGTCTCTGTCGTCTCTGTCTTCACGACTTCCCATCCCTGTCTCTGCTCTGGGGATGGGTTTCTCCCTCCCTCCGGATCACAAAGAACCTTATTTAATTTACATGCATATTCGCCTGTTTTCCATTTGCCTGCACTAGAATGTAAAATGCAGGAGGGCAGGGGTCTCTGTCTTGCTCAAGGCTGTGATTCCCCATGACTGCCCTGGTGAACACGCTCTGAAATATGAATGAAGGGGCTGTTCTTCCCATGCTGTTGGCCTGAGTGACAAAGACATAACTGCTACAGGTCATCTACCTTATAAGGACAAAGATAGCCCTCTGAGCTCCAGAAACCCTAAATGTTTTCCCGCTTTCCCCTCAACCTCTTTCCCTGAAGTGCAAAGAGTCCGCTAAGAGAAATAAGTTTTCTCTACAGATATGTGCTATCCCACTTGCTCGTCTCATCACCTTGACCTCTGGGTCTGTCCTCTGAGTTGGCATTTGCTTCCGAAAGGCAAACACCGTGGCTGTGTCCGGGAGGCCCCTGAAAGCAACCTGCTTCTTATTCGCTGGGGGCCACCAAGAAGTCACCAGCTGAGTTGAGGAAAGCACAGACTGACCATATCCAGGCAGAGGGTGGTCCTTTTCTCCACTAGATTTCTTAGAGAGAGAGAACGGAAGGCTGGGTTTTTGTTTTGTTCTATTTTGTTGTTAGCCTGTTGTGGGTGTTGTATGTCGAAATCTGTGCCATGAGGCTTTGAAAGTCGGGGCGAGCTTTTTTCAGAAATTCTGTTCATTCCCCCCAAAACCTAATACATAGCCACTTCTGGGTAGGTATTAGCGGTTGCTCTACCATTTAGTTAAGCTCCCTCTTGAGAAGAAAAATCGAGATACATGGACTTTATTTCACATTTTTTTTCTGACTTGACCATGCCATGACACCAGCTGGCAGGAGCATCAGAACTCTTTGGGAAACAGCTGCGGCTGTGTCGGTCTGGTTCTAACTAGATTTTCATGCAGGTCAAATTCGTCCCTTCCCCAGAGGAAGCAATGGTCCATCTTACCTGTCAAGGTGTCTTGGAGACAAGCTGAAGTGAATGCTAAACCAGGCTCTGAAACAGATTCAGCCTGGGAGACAGGCATTTGCCAGTGCTGATGAACAGGAATGTCTCTCCTCACCAGTCCCGTCCCTGAGACGTAATCTCTAAATATTAGACTTAAATTTTATTTATTTCGAATTGACAAATAGAAATTGTACACAGTTGCAGTGCATACATGTTGTGGTGTGTGTATGTTATGGCTAAGTCAAGCTACATAGCAGGTACAGAGAGATCATTCTCTCCTGTGCAGGAAACATCATTGTTTTCCTTTGAGTCTTTTGGGGATCTAACCCAGGGCTCTACTCATGCTAGCTGGGTGTTCTCCACCATGCTACACCCTCAGCTTAAGCCTCTAAAACAATCTGTTCTCAGCAATTTTAAAGCATAAAATACATTATTAACTATAACTGACATGTTATACGGTGTATCTTTTGAATTTTTTCCCTAGTATAATAGAATTTTGTATCTTTTGATTGACATGTCCCCAGGCGACTCTTTCTCCTCAAGCCTGGTAAGTTGGCCAACTTTTCATTGTTAAGACAAACTGTCTGAAAACTAAGGAGGAGGGTGCACTTCGGTTCACAGTTTCAGGGGTCGCCATACTTAGTCGGGTGGGTCTTTTGCTTTAGGCCTGAGGTGGAGTGGAAGAAGGCCATCAGAGGGAGGAAGTGGCAAGGTAAAGTGGCTCACATCACAGCTGCTGGTGGAGAGGGTGGGATCTTAGGTTTCCAGGGCTGTGAGGAGACACCATGACCATGGCAACTCTTATGAAGGAAAACATTTAACTGGGGTGGCTTACAGATTCAGAGGTTTAGTCCATTATCATCATGGAAGGGCATATCAGCACACAGGCAGACTTGGTGCTGGAGCTGAAAGTGTTACACCTTGGTCCTCAGACAACAGAAAGTGATTGACACTAGGCATGGCTTCAGCATAGGAGACCTGGAATCCCACTCCTACAGTGACACATTTCCTTCAACAAAGCCACACCTACTCCAACAAAGTCACACCTCCTAATAGTGCCACTCCCTTTGGGGTTCATTTTCTTTCAACCACCACAGGTGGCTAGGACAAGATGTACTACTAACAGGCAGGCTATCAATGACCTACTTCCTCCGATAGGGCCTCACTTCTTATAGTTTCTATTACTTCCTATGGTCCATTTCGCTGTGCCCATGACAGAGTAATACGTTGGTGTGGTCAGAGCTCTGATAGGTCCAGTCACCTCTGAACACTGTTGCACTGGAGATCATGTCTTCAACTCATGAACCTTTGGAGCCAAATTATAAGATCATTATTCTCCACAGTACTTCTAGAAATCTGATTTTTTTTTTTTACAAAAACAATATGCATGTAAGTAAGGTCATGTGCTACTTGTCTTTTGTGGCTGACTGACATCCTCTAGGTTCATCCTGTGCTAAATGGCAATGTTTATAAGGACAGAAAGGTATTCCATATGCACGTATGCACCCTTTCATTCACTCTTTCTTCCTTCCTCTCTTTCTTTCTTTTTTATCTTTCTCTTTCTTTCTTTTCTCTCTTTCTTTCTTATTTTACAGTACTAGGAAATAGGCTCAGAGCCTCACACATACTAAGCAAGTGCTATATCTTTGGGGAACATCCCTAGCCCTTTTACTGATGACTACTTAGACTAATTCTGTATCTTGAATACTTTTTGCTGCTCTGAACATAAGAGCTCAGATATTTCTTCCAGTTACTAATTTTGATGTGTGTGTGTGTGTGTGGCGTGTGTGTGTGGATGCACGTGTGTAGTGTTTACTAAGTCACATGTGTGGCGGTTTGAATGGGAATGACCCCCACCGACTCATAAATGTAAGCACTTGAATCTCAGTTGATGGAACTGTTTGGGAAGGTTTAGGATGTGTGACCTTGTCGGAAGAGGTGTTTCACGGTGGTGTGGGGTGTGGTTGAGGTTTCAGAAGCCCACACCGTTCCCAGTTAGCACTCTCTGCCTACTGCGTACAGATCAGAATAGAAGCTTACTGCTACTGCTCCAGCACCATGCCTATCTGCTTGCTGTCATGGGCCCTGTCATGGGCCATGGTTTCACTCTCTGAAACTGTAAGTCCGATAAACCTGGTCTTCTGTAAGATACTTCAGTCACAGTGTCTCTTCACAGCCATAGAAAAGTAACTGAGACAACGTGATAGCTTGTTCTATTAGTTTTTTTTTTTTTTCAGAAATATCCTTGTCTGTACTGTCTATACTGGTCATACCAATTTTCATTCAAGCTTTTGGAAAAGCCCATTTTTTAAAAAATGTGTTTATGTGTACCTGCATGAGTCTGTGCTTGCTGTCCTGTAGCGGTACCTGGGGAGGCCAGAGGGAATCAGATCCCCTGGAACTACAGTTCTAGGCAGCTGGGAGCTGCCTGATGTGGGTACTGGGAACTGAACCCAGCTTCTCATCAAGCACAGCAGATGTTCTTACCACTGAGCCGCCTGACTGGCCCACATCTAAAATGTGTTTATCGTTGTAGTACGTGTGTGTGTGAAAATGGGTCCAATCATGCAGAAGCCAAAAATGACAGCCGTCTTCCTCAATCTTCACATTATTTTTTGAGAAAGGGTCTCTCATTAAACCTCAGCTAGTCTGACTGGTGGACCAGTGAGCCCTGGGATCCATTAGGATTCCAGATGCATAGTGGCTGGGCTTTTAATGGGTTTTGGAGATTGAACTTGGCTCCTCATGTTGGAATGAGCATCTTTCTAGTCCCGACCTTTAATTTTTAGAACCAAGTCCATTGTAGAAAAAAATGTAAAAAGAGGGCCACACACTAGCAACATTTGGGTCAAATATTTGGTCTTCTTGACTCCCAACATTATGCAAAATATCCAGGAAGTAGACTATATTTTAAAACTTGTCCTGTTTTAAAATGATGATTTATTACATCAAGTTCATATTTAATTGAATTTTAGGTGGAGTTATTTTAATAGCATTTTTAGTTTATATGAATATTTCCAGCCTACTTTGAAGGAATGTCACATAATTCTAAGTAGCAGAATGAATTCTGAGTCATTTTAATTTTGTATACTTTGACATTGTCGTGTCCAAAAATGAGACTCTGTTATGACTTCCCAAATATATATCAATAAACAATTTAATTTTGAGCTAAAGCTGTTTTTTTTCCCACTTAGTTTAATCCCCAATGCAGTGATCTCTTTGTATCCACTAAGGTCAAGTGACGATTCATTGACTTTGAAAAGCATCACTAACATTCCCTCTGCAAAAGATCCCTGTGTGGCTGCATGTATTAATGTAAGTGGTTTTGAATTAAGCAAAGATCTCTACTTCACCCAGAAGAAAAGCAGTTGCTCCTTGGTAAGACCACAGAATTCAAGAAAGTGAAATGAAAAATGGCAAAGGATTAGATTTACCTATTCCGGCGGGTACATATATCTACCGAGTATATACAGGAACACGATGGCTCCGCTCATGTGTCATCGCTGGACAAGCCTCTTCTACTCAGCCCAGGGGCATGGTCCTACCCCCATGGCCCCCAGTCCTTACTCACGCAGATATGTCATAACAGAGATTAGCTGGTACATAAGGGCCATCCCTCCCTTGTCTTGCCTACTCCGTTCAGGGAGGTTTGAAAATATCTCTTGACTATTTGAAAAACAGGATTCAATGCATAGGAAGCCAGCCTCTATTTCAAAATCCAGCAACAGAACATAAAAGCAAATCATAAATTTAGCGAGTCAGTTTGTTGGGGCTGTATTACGGATACAAAAAAAATAAATCACCGAGCAGCTTAAACCCCACGGGAAGAACTGGCTGTAGATGCCATTGGTGTGCCATTCTCTCTCCATTCATGTATTTAGTGTTAGCTAACTCAGCACTTACTCCAGATATGCAGCCGCTCGCCCATCAGGCTCTAATGGCATACCGCTCCTCTCCTTGTTGAGTTAGGACTGGGTTGGCCAGATCCTCATGGCTTGGCCGCTTTAGTCCAGCAATAATGACTGAGTAGCGACTAGATGCCAGGGGTGGAAAGAATTGTAGAAGGAAGCTGACGATGCATGGGTGGGACGAAAGCTCACAGAAGTGGGCATGCACACTCTGGATACTACCGTGCATTGGTATGTCTGCTGGGTTGAGGTCACGGCTAAGAGGGGTGTGCTGGAAAGGGGACAAAGAGGTTCACAGTTTAAGTTCATCATTGGGGTCCTCCTTTGTTGACTGGCAAACCCTAGAAAATTTCCAAACAATGTTCATTCATCCAAACAGTGGGTCTGACCCCTGGAGGATTCTTTACAGTGACTGTTTCTTACTCATCAAAGAGAAGGTTTTGATAAAGTGGTAGTCTGGGCATAGCAGAAAGAGTCTAGTGTTAGAGAATAACTTATGGCTATGGTCTCTCTCTTCCTTTCTGTGTGTGTATCTGTCTGTCTGTCTGGTTGATTAAAATTTGGATCCCTGTAATAAAACTAAACTCACCGCATGGCCATGGTGGTGCACGCCTTTAATCCCAGCACTTGGGAGGCAGAGGCAGGGGGATATACTTGAGATACGTGAGTTCAAAGCCAGCCTGGTCTACAAGAGCTAGTTCCAGGATAGGTTCCAAAGTTACAGAGAAATCCTGTCTCAAAATAGATAGATAGGTAGATAGATAGATAGATAGATAGATAGATAGATAGATAGATAGATAGATAGATAGACAGACAGACAGATAGATCACCAAAAACTTTAACTCCCCCGCTTTTTTCCAGAAACACCCATTTTCATCTGTGAGGAGCACTCATTTTGCATACAGACTGTCTTTGATCCCCAACCACTGAAATTAGTAAGAGCCTTGGTCACTCTGACATCGCAGGGGAGCAGAGCAACCTGAAAGAAGTAAAAAAAGCAGCTCACCTAAGGAGCTGCAAGAGCTTTAACTCGAGTCCCTCTTCCTCAGAGCTGAAGCAGAAAGAGAGGAACAGAAGGGGAGGTAAGACAGATTCTGGTACCAAGACAATCCCCCCAGGAGAGTACAGGAAAGAAAGTCCATCTGCTGCCTTCTCTATGACTACAGATGGCAATCATTGATGTTTAAGTCAGAACCCGAGTCACATATGTCTTTCATACACATGACAAAGGATGCATGGTGCTGGAACTAGGTTGTCTTTTTCTTTTAAGCCAGTTGTGTGGTTGTAACACGGTCCACTATTCCTCAGTTTCTTTCTGCTTGCCATACTTTCCTGAGGTGTGTCCCTTTACAGTATAGAATTCTCATCTGTATCTATACCTATGAAGAATGTCACCCAAGGGAGGATCTTGATTTCCAGGTGCCTCATTCTTTATCTACTACACACGTAAATACTGGTGATGCAGAGAGGATGAACCAGGGTTCTCCTCTTCAGGGCTAGAAGTAAAATGAGTATCCAGGCACACACAGTAATGGTGATCGGAATAAGGCTTTTTAATGCCACTCGGTGAGGTATGCGGCTAGCAGTGGGTCTCAGTTAGGGTTTGCTCTTGCTGTAAGGAGACACCATGATCACAGCAATTCTTATAAAGAAAGCGTTTAATTGTGGGGGCTCGCTTACAGTTCAGAGGTTCAGCCCAGCATGGCGGGGAGCATGGCAGCATGCAGGCAGGCATAGTGCTGGAGAAATAGCCAAGTGACTTAAATCTTGAAGACAACGGGAGTTGACTGACACACTGGGCAGTATCTTGAGGAGCAATAAAGGTCTCAGCTCCTAGGGCTTCTGTAAGGATGAAACAAGAAAGCCCACTGGCAGGGTTCAGTGTAATATTTAGCATAAATCTTGTTCTTAGTCAGTGTAGTGCTGTATCTGGAGAGTCGAGAGATTGGGGTAAATCAGTCACGACAGAAAAATATACTGTGGGAATTTGCACAAATCCCCAACACAAAATTGTTTCCTTCTGATTGGTCATTTTCCTAAATCTGGAGGGCTCCCAGAACGAGGCGGCTGTCAGTGGGTGGCTGTCTGAGATCCAGGTTCTTGAAGAGCAGGAGCTCTGATGAGGGGAGCACGGGGTGAGGAAGGACCAGCCAGTGCTCATCACATAACAGAGAGACACAGTGACTATCTTGCATTCAGGACTATGGTACTGTTTCCTGACAGGTTAGCAGTGCTCCTGCTGGGTATCAAAGAGGCACACAGAGATCAAGTGATTAGCTTGGGGTCACCCAACCAGGAAGTGACAGAGACAGGTCTCAGTCCAAGTCTGCGTGACCTCCCAAGGCAGCCTATGAATTTGCTAAGGCAGAAAAGCTCCGAGGAATTGTGTGTTGTTGAAACAGAGGAGCAAGTGTGGCTTACCACAGCAATTCCTCCTTGTTGCACCAACAAACACACCAGAGGTTTCTGGGTGATGAAAACCCGGCTTTCAGAAGGGGCTGTTCCTTAGCTCTGAGGAGCAGAGACATCCCTCTGTAGCAACAACACACCGAACTCAGCCCTTCCCCACCTTGAACATTACCACCCAGCATCGCCAAGGCACAGCGACATTTTCTTTCTTGAGAGTTTCCCAGGACTTTACAAACATGACCCTATTAATCCACTCAATACCCGGATGAGCTAGGTAGTTGGAAGTTATTATTATTCTCACTTTCAAAGTAGAACATCTGAAGCCGAGAGAGATTAAGCAATTAGTCTGAGGTCAAATGGCGAAGCAGGGACAGACCTGGGAATGAAACAATTATCTTCTGAAATTCCAATCGAATGCACAAACTGACTGGCTTTTCATCAAGACTTCTACGGTTGCAGCCTGCTGGCTTTCCATGGATTGCCTTAATACCAACATCCAAACTGACATCAGGTTTCCCTAAAGCATTGGCTGAAACTAAAACAAAGAAACAGGCAAATATTCCCCCACATAATGCCTTACCCCAAGTAGGGTATCAGTTTTATCTCCATCCACAGAGCTTTATCTCACCTGCAAGCTGTGTTGGAAGACTAAAGCCAGGAGGCAGAAAGCTCACATGTGAGTTCCTCCCTCCAGGCCACATCCACCATTTTCTTTGGAAATGGGGCTCCTCTCTCTCTCTCTCTCTCTCTCTCTCTCTCTCTCTCTCTCTCTCTCTCTCTCCTCTCTCAAGTCCATGGCAAACATTTAAAATATTTTTTATGCCTTTTGGAGAATTTCATAACATACATTTTGATTATATTCTTTCCCCCAACTCCTTTCAGATCGTCTCTTCCCTATCCACCTAACCTCATATTCTTTCTCTTTTAAAAATAAAAACTAAAATAAAAAAAAGTACACACACACACACACCAAACCAACAAAACAAACAAGAACAAACATCATGGAATCTAGTTTGTGTTGGTTGCCTACCCCTGAGCATAATGCCTGTCCCAGAATGTGCTTAACATACCCAGTGACACTCTGCTGGAAAACAAAACAAAGCAAAACATAACTGATTTTCCCTCTCCCAGTGGCTACCAATTGCAAAGGGCTTCTTGCTTAGGGGTGGGAATCTGTGTCCACTTTCCCTGCTTAGTGGCAGGATTTTGTCAGGGTTGAACTTGTGTAGGTCTTCTGTGTGCTGCCACAGTAACTGTGGAGCCATATGTGTTATCAAACTTGTTATGTCCAGAAGATGCTGTTTCCTTGGAGCCAACCACCAGCTCTGACTCCTCCATTCTTTCTGCCCTCTCTGCCACGTAGATCCCTGAGCCTCATGGCAGGGGTTTGATAAAGACATTTAAAGTATCTCACTCTCTGCACACTGTCCTGTTGTGGGTTTCTGCATTAATTACTGGGCCCTACAGAAAGAAGCCTTCATGATGAGGGCTGGTCAAGGCAGTAATCTGAAGTTCCAGTTGAAGTACCAGGCTCAAGGTCCAAGCAGTCCCAAGACAGGGTATTTCTAGACAGCCCATACTGACTTCAACTGGTGGTCATTGTGCTTCAGTCTCTTGAGTGCTGGGATTACAGGAAAAATGTGCCATGTTCTTTCTCTTGGGTGCATTTTCATGTGTGCAAGCATGAGCATGTTCATAAGTATGTGAGTGGTATGTATGCAGTTGTGTGTGAAGGCCAGAGGTCAACTTAGGATGTTATTTTGTCTTCAAGATCACCTTGGTTGGTGTGGGAGGTCCATCTGTCTGTGTGTTGCTTTTCTTGGTTAATGAATAAAGAAACTGCCTTGGTCCGTTGATAGGGCAAAACTTAGGTAGGCAGGGAGAAGGAACTGAATGCTGGGAGAAAGAAGGGCGGAGTCAGAGAGATGCCATGCCATGGATCCTCCCCCTGAGACAGATGCCTGTTAGAATCTTTGCCAGTAAGCCACTGCCACGGGGCGATATACAAATTACTAGAAATGGGTTAAATTAATATAAGTTAGCCAATAAGAAGCTAGAGTTAATAGGCCAAGCAGTGTTTTAATTAATATAGTTTCTGTGTGGTTATTTCAGTTCTGGGCAGTCAGGACAAACAAGCTGCTCTGGGCCCTTCTGCTACACTTGGTTGTTACTTGTTTGGTGGCGGTTGTTGTTTTGGTTTGAGAAAAATCTTCCACAGGGACCTGAGGCTAGCTGATTAGTCTAGGCCAGGTAGCAGTGATGCTCAGAGATCTTACCTTTGCTTCCTCAGTTACAAGCCCACCACACCTGGCTTTGATGCTGGGAACTGAACTCAGTTCTTCACACTTGTGTGGCAAGCATTTTTATTGCCAGAGCTGTCTCTCCAGCCCCAGGTATTCTTTTCTTTAAAGATGATCTGCAGGACACAAAGCGTTCTGCAATTTCTCTGATGTTGAGATAGAAAAGATGAATATAAACTCTTCTTAAATTACATAAAATGTAGACGCCAACATTCCAGTTCTGAGCGCTACTACAGCCTTTAAGGTCTCTTTAGTTTCTGGGCTGTACAGTTCTGACAGTAGGTGACATCGTATGACCCAAGAGAGGAGGGGAGCCAGGAGGAAGCCGGGCTTCAGGCCAGCATTTCTAAGGGCATAAGCATAGGAAACTGGTCTATGGCCAATAGTAATGCTGTGGGCCCTCCAAATACCTGGAAAGACTTTCCCCCCTTTCCTGACTACTTCAATCTTTACAACTCACCGTACAATCACCCACTCTATTAATGATTTCGTCTAGCTTGGGGTAAAGTGACTTCAATGAGCTCCTTCCTACAGGGTGGGAAATAAGGTGCTATTTCGTTCTCTCAGTGGGAGACACTCACTTTAGGAGTAGCTACATGCTATACTCTGGGGATTGCTTTTTGTTTGTTTGGTTTCAGAATTCATGGTGGTCACCATTGGATCTGTTGGATTTCAGTCTCTTTGAGAATCCACATCAGACCTTTGGAAAAAGTCTCCCATGCCTCCACAGCTTCTGAAAGTGCCAGCGTCCTCCAACTGGTCACCAGAAATTCTGCTTCCATCCCAATCACTTCTCACCCCTCTGTAGTGTGAATCTAACTGGTCTTAATGAAAAACAAACAAACAAAAAAAAACCAGAGTCAGATATTAGTGGGTGAAAGCTGGGAGATCAGAGAAGCAGAGCAGGCAGCCACTAGTTCTTCCCTCTATGAAATCCTCACACCGAATGGTGTCCTCAGGCTGAATGCAGTGAGCTCCTGCCTCCTCCCACCTTATTATGTTCCTCTCTCCACACGGTCATAGCACTCCTGTCTCCACCTCCCTAGTGCTGGGATTAAAGGTGTAGGATCCCAAGTGCTGGGATCAAAGCTATGAGCTCTGTTTCTCTTTTAGACTGATTCAATCTCCTGTAGATAAGGTGACCTTGGACCCACAGAGGTCCATCTGCCTCCGTCTCCTGAGTGTTGGGATTAAAGGCGTGTGCCACCACAGCCTGGACTCTATGGATAACTAGTGTGCTAGCTCCACACTCTGATCTTCAGGCAATCTTCATTTGTTGCAGCACAAACAAAATATCATCACACCCTTCTTTGTTTTTTTCAGCCACACACACACACACACACACACACACACACACACACTGAACACTGACAGGGGTTCGGGCCCACATTCAGAAACTTGGCAAGGACTCTTTTGAGCATTTCCACATGGGGCTGAGGTGTCACAGTGCACCCAGGATCTTTTGGGCTCTTTCCACAGAACACGTGTAACTAGCTGTGTGAAGGGCATTGTAAATTATGGTACCATGCACATGCCTGGATGTCTTCCCTGTTTTCTTAGACTTGAGAGAACTGTGGTCTAAAATCGACTAATCACATCACAGATTATGGCTGTAGCTACTTGTAGGGATAAGCCCTCCCCTTGGGGGCGGGCTGCCCTCAGGCGTATGTTTACTGATATAGTGCGCGGGCAGAGGCTGCGCGGGCCCCTTCCGCTTGCTCTCCTGTTTCCGCTGGCTACCCCGCTGGAACCTTGGTTTTGTGAGTCTGTTTTGTTATTAAATTTGTTTAAATATCAATTATTGGTGATTTATTGATCCGACCGCTGCAGCTACTGATTGCCAAACAAGCCAGAGCTAATCTCACAGAAGTGTGGGCATCTGTGTGGAAGAAAGGAAACAAGCCCCTAGTGATGGAAGCAGCTCCCCAGCGTCAGGCCTACTACCGTTTCCCCACTAAGGAAGCTCACATTTCTTAGTGTACAAGTTGGGCAGATTTTTTTCCCCTGCTTGTTTCAGTCCCAGTGTTTTATTGTCCCAAATCCTTGCTCTTGACTTGAGTTCATGTGTTTCATGGAAGTACAAGTGGTAATTACACAAGTCTTTCCTTCCCTGTCATTGGCAACAGTCACCAGGGAAATTTACAGCCCCCAATATCCAGATCTGGAACCTGGTTATTAAGCATGGTTGAGGAAAACCCTGACGTGGCAAATGGCATGCGAACAAGGACCAGCTCAAGCAGCTCTTGGGAAAGAATGGCTGGGAGCAAGCCAATGACCAGCAACGTAATTTCATTACGTGCTTATTCTTTATGATATATTACTGCTAATAATAGCTATTATCTCTATTTTGTTCATGACCTAGCATTGTAACTGGCATTGTGTTAAGTGTTCATTTGGTCTTTTTATGATTTTTTTTGTAATAAAACAAACTTCTAGGTCTGAATGATAATTTGGGATGAGAAAGCAAACAGCTACGCGGCAGGCCGATGCTGACTTGTTTGGCATGCAGTAGAATTGGGAATTCTAAAGAGAGTCATAAACTCAGGCACACTCAGATGTTGGCAGGCAACACAATGGGTGGGCTTGGCCAGGTGTCAACTTCTAGAGGACAGTGAGGACAATGGAGGGATGGTCATCCCCTCTAACACTTCTCCACCCTCCTAGACTCTGAGCCCTCCATGACTACACTTTCCAAAAACACTTTTAAAATAATTTATTTTGAAACAACTTCAAACTTACAAGAAGCTGGAAGAGTATAAAAACTGCATCTACATTTCCACTTTTTAGCATGTCACTGCACTATCTCCTGGGACTCTTTTCTTTTATGTCAGTGTACAAATCCATTATTATCAGTTTCTCTCAGCCACGTAATCACAAGCTACAAGGCTCTCTGAATTCACCAGTATAGATTCCTCCTAAATAAGACCATCTCTGTATCACAGTATGATGTGGGGTTCCCCTCTGTATGCTGTAAACACCATTGGTAAATAAAGAAACTGGCTTGGCCTGATAGGGTAGAACAGAGCTGGGGGGGGGGGGTAGAAACTAACTAAACTGAATGCTGGGAGAAAAAAGGGTGGAGTCAGAGAGAAGCCATGTAGCCCCACCTAAGACAGATGCCAGAACTTTACCCAATAAGCCACAGCCTCGTGGCAATACCCAAATTAATGGAGATGGTTTAATTTAAGATATGAGTTAGCCAGAAATGTGCTTAAGCTATTGGCCAAACAATTTTGCAAATAATATGGTTTCTGTGGTATTATTTCTGGACTGAGCAGCCAGCTGGAAACAAACAAGCGGCCTCCTACAACAAGAGCAACTCCTAAATAAGGAAGCTATCTTGATATAGCACAAGCATCCAATCTTAGGTCCTCTTTAAATTCTGATGCCTGTCTCAACACACGGTCTACAGTCCCATCTAGAATCATACATACACTGTGGTCTGTTTAATTTGGGTAATTCCTCAGGTATTCTAAGTACTGAGGGTTAAACCTAGGGTCCCCATGCTTATCAGTCCCTTGCTCTACAGGAAGATACAGCCCTAGCCTTCATTCCTAATTCCTCAAGCTTTAAGATGCTGTGCTGGCCAAACAAGAAATGCCCTGGTTTTCCAACTTCTGTGATGTGAAAATAGGTGCATACTGGTATTAACATTTCTTAGGGCAAATCTTTTATATGAGGTAGAATATAGGTTGCTTGATGAATTCTTACAAAATAATCCTAACTTTGTAAATAATTTCTGGACTAAAAGAATTCAAAATCTTGTGTGATGTAGGAAGGTCTTCTGTTTTGTGTTGATTTCATTGGTTAAATAAAGAAACTGCCTTGGCTTTTTGATAGGACAGATAATTAGGTAAGCGGAGTAGACAGAACAGGATGCTGGGTAGAAGGCAGTGTGGCAGACGCCATGGCTCTCCTCTTTGAGATGGATGCTGGTTGGACTCATGCCAGTAAGCCACAGTCAAGTGGCGATACATATTAATGGAGATGGGTTAAACTAATATGTGAGAGTTAGCCAATAAGAGGCTAGAACTAATGGGCCAGGCAGTATTTAAATGAATGCAGTTTCTTTGTAATTATTTCCAGGGCTAAGCTAGCCATGCGGGAGCCAGGCAGGACGAAAAGCAGGCCTGCTCGCCTCATTACTACACTTGTGCCTACAGGGGAATCTTAATCTTGTATTTTTCTGGGCTTTATCTGAAAAGACTCAGATGGAAGGTTCTTTTCTGTCTAGAACTATAGGAAAGGTTGCAACGTTAGGGCACATGGCAACAATTTCTCCTGTAGCTCTCATTCTCAAGTCAGTCACTTGATACAGTCCCTCTCAGGGCAGGTAGATATCTTGAGGCACTAATCAGCAAGTAAGAAGATGCCCCACCCCAAGCACAGGCCTAACACTGCTTGGGGTTTCTCCCTCAGACTTCATGGCTGGTGGCTAGGAGTTACAGTGTTCCGGTGGGCTCTGACCAGACAATGGCTACCTTCATATGTGGTATATGTTTCCCAAAGTAAGTTAGAAAGAAAGAAAGAAAGAAAGAAAGAAAGAAAGAAAGAAAGAAAGAAAGGAAGGAAGGAAGGAAGGAAGGAAGAAGGGAAGGAAGGAAGGAAGGAAAAAAAGTAAAGAGAAAAAGAAAAAAAAGGAAAAAAGCAAAAAAGCTACACGGTAGTGACTGAGCAACAGCTGCCTGGCTTGCCAGTCTCATGCTTTTGTACTGAGCTATGGTCTTCTTTGGGAGTCATGGCGGAATGAAATGTAGCTTTACTATGAGCTGTTCTTTTCATTGTGTAAACTAGATGCTTGCATTCTAGCACTCACTTCCTGTTTTTATTGAACCTTGAGCAGGAGACTCTATGCCCAGCAAGGAAGAGAATGAGTCTTTCACCCTCACTGAGGAGTTATGAACTCTGAGTTCTCACCTGTAGGGCTGAGAGTGCCCAGGAATATATGTATGTGTGTGTTTGTTTAGATTATGGAGCCCAGAGCTGCCTTGAGCTCACAGGCATTCCACGCATGGTGGTTACAGGTAAGCACCACAATCTTCACTTGTGCACTGATTTATATTCATGAAACTTCTATTCTTTTCTTCTGTGTGTAAAGAGTCCATCCATGCGAAAGAAGAGAAAAGAAAAGCACTAGCAGATAAATGCTCATCTTTCCTCCTACAGCTGCTAAGACATAACCACCTCATGGCTAAGGTACAGGACTCACCAAGGTCTGTGTCCGGGAGTCTTCCTAGAGGAAGTTACAATGTTGTGACAGGCGTCACCTTAAACCAGCCTGCACTTGGACAGGGGTCTAGTCCTCTCACACTGGCTGTTTCTGTCAAAGATGCTCCCATAATCTAACAGGAAGATGGGACTGGAGGTAACTTCCATCCAAAAGGGACAGCTCAGACAAGCAACAGAAGCTGTTGATCAAACTATTTTGCTCCTAAAAACTAGGATTTTTTTTTTAATCATATTGGTACTGTGTCTTTTGCATTGCCCCCAGAACATTCTAAGGTAGAGAGTCAACCATTTATCTCTGTACCCTACACATGTGGTGTGTGTGTATGTTCATGTAGGTGTGCATGAACCTGTGTGGAGACCATGGATAGCCCTCAGGTGTCTTCCTCCCCATTATTCTCCATTTTAGTTTTTGAGGCAGGGCCTCTCACCAGATGCAGAAGTCACAGATGGCTAGAGCTGTGGGCAGCAAGTCCTCAGAGCCTCCTTCTGCTTCCCAGTGCTGGGGTTAAGGTAAGTGCCATAACTCACGGGTGGGTTTTTTTTTTCTCACATGGTTGTTGGCCATCTGAACTCAGGTCCCCATGCTTACTTAGCCAATTCCCAGCCCCTACTTCAATACTCTAAGAGTCCAACACAGTGGGAGGACCAGAGCGACCTTGGTAGCGAAAACTGACAAACACTGGCCCAGTCAAAAGGGCAAGGTCAATATCACCAGTGCGGTCATGTTTCAAGTATGGGCCCTCCTTGATAAGCTGCCCAAAAGACAGCCATTTATCAGCTCCGTGGCCTTCCTCTGAATGGCCCTTAAGTTCTACAGGCTGAGCCCGAAAAAGAGAGAGCTGTCAAATCTCAGCAGAATGTATCCTACAGTAGACCTGATTAGTGACCTCCAGAGCAGCCAAGGTCATACAAACAAGGAGAGTCTGAGTGGCTCTCAGTGATAGGAACTTACGGCAGCGTGACAATTAAATGCAATATGATCCCCACGATGAAAACAGAAGAGAGGGGTGAACAGCAAGGAATCGGTATTCACTCCATCCCTAAGGTGTGATGTTACCGCAAGGAGGGGGGTACAAATCACCCATTTATCACCTTCACAATCAAGAAAACCACGTATCTATGGGTAGGGAGTCTCCTGGGTAGGCTCTGTGGAATGGGCTTAAACTGGTCTCTTACAAATACAGACTTATCCTTCATCCCACCACTGGATATCTGTGAGGGCTCCCTAAAAGCACCTGCGTTATGGGATTGTGGTGAAGGAACGTTCACAGACCCATAGCACTGAGCACACTATGACACTAAGTAAGGGCCCTGCATGGACTAAAACTGGTCATCCCCATGACTTCACGTCTGGTAGTTACGTGAATGTGGGTCACGGTG
Organism: Alexandromys fortis; assembly: GCF_014885135.2. Classification (NCBI taxonomy): domain Eukaryota; kingdom Metazoa; phylum Chordata; class Mammalia; order Rodentia; family Cricetidae; genus Alexandromys; species Alexandromys fortis. Next base: position 4,454,931 of record NW_026067980.1, read on the forward strand.
GTGCTTACTACAGAGCCTTTGCCAGGGTGGATGCGGGTAGGAGCTCCGACATCATCAGTTCACCGTCCTGACGCTGGCAAATCCTCAGGTCAGGTCAATGATTTACTACCTATGTTTCCTTCTCATCCGTAGGGCTGCAGCTCTGGATCCAGGATGAGGCTGTCTTCTCCGGTCTTCTGGAAGAGCAGTTCAGACAGTAGAGGCAGTTGTGGGAGACTTGCAGACCCAAACCACAAGTGTGCCCAAGTCTCACCTGTGAGGCCCCGGGGAGCTCTGCAGTGGCCAACTGGTCCAACAACATGTGGGCTGCTGTTTGTCTCACCCAGGGGCTGCCTTTGTGGGTTACAAAGTGGGGGTTCTGTCTGGCCAGCTGGATTGACATGAACCGTCCTGAAAAGTGCTTCATCATCAGGCCTATGATGTGAGAAATTCTTCCCTGACAGAGCTCTCTTTCTACAAAAAGACAATAAAATGAAAAGGACAAACAAGGCCCCAGTGTACCCGATTGTCAGAAAAGTCAATCCCATAAACCCAAGTACTGAGGCGGAATGATACTTTCCTTGTGGTCAAGGATCAGCTGGGACATCTGCCTAGATCAGTTGCTTATCCTGGACCTCAGTTTCCCCATCTGGTGAAACACAGTTTCTAGCGACCACTCAGTGGTTTTGTTCTTGGTAAGAACTGGAAATTCCGTGGTGCTAACGTAATTCAGAGTTCTAACGGAAAGGTGGACCTGGTTCTGTAGTCTTCAAATGGACATCAAGCAAGATGCCGACACTGTGAGGAGGTATTGTCTATTTTCCAACTCAGGCTGCCAGGGCCCATGAGTCCACACACGGGTGACCGTGGACATCCAAGCAGGAGCAGTGCTGATCACAATTCTTCCTGCCTAAGTTTCCATCTCTCTTTTCTCAGATGGAGTCCACGATTTTCCCATTAGAAACCTCGCTCCTACAGGCAATGAGGCTGTCAACCACACAGCCTCATCCTCTCAGCTCCCACAAAAATGAAGGATTCAAAATCCAAACAGAGCTAAGGTGTCTGTCCCTTTGGGGGACATTTGTGGATATTGAAAAGGAAAAGTCTCTTCTGTGAATGCTTCAAATGCCCAGAAAGATCTTTGTTACCAAGGAGAGAGCCCACAGAGACTAACCTCACCAGCACAATGAGGAATGCGAAGAAGGAGAGGGGTGGGAGGGAGAAGAAAGAGGGAAAAAAGGAAAATGGAAGGTGTAAGGGAATGGAGAGGGAAGGAGGCATGGCCCACGACCTAACTTCCTGATCTAAACTGCATGGCCAGCTGTCCATCAAGGCAGATTTCCATCCTGGCCTTCCCAGTTAATAAAGACAATAACTTTCCTTCCTCCCTTCATCCTTTCCTCCTTCCCTCCCTCCCTCTCCCCTCTCTCACTTTCCTCTTTGGCCTGTATTTTTCTTCAAATGGTAACCAATGGCCCCCAAAGTGTTAGAGACGGTCACACAGCATATTTGTAAAAGATGGAACGCAGTCCCTTCGGAAAGAAACAAGGTTTATTTGATGAATATAAATAAGACAATCAGCACAAAGTACTCCTCATACACATGATAACAAAGTTATGAGCTGTACATACCTTGCACATGGTATTTCTACTAGACATGAGGTTACAATGACTGGCTAATACATGCCCATTGGTAGTTTTGAGGGTTCCTTAATTTTATTTATTATTTATTTTTCATATCGATGTCCATAATCACATGGTCAATATCACAACCCACATGCCACTCACTTGAAGAAATATTACAAGAAGCACTATCAAACAAGGGTCTCAGGGAACTAGATACATGGACCCCTGGCAGCATCCAGATGCAACTCTACACAAAAACACGGCAGAGAGAGCTTATATCAACACACTTGAGGTCTCATCATAAACACTGTTTAAAAAGGAAAGTTGACACACTGTGAAGGTGCATACTGAATACACAAAATCATTAAATACAAAATCGAGACTATATATAGAAATCAAAAGGGGTTATAAATACAAGCCTGCTCTTGCGCAAGGTAAGACTTCAACCAATTCCTCCTAAGGGTTAGCACAACCTTGTTTTTGTTTAGTTTCAGTCATACTGGATTAGAAGGGAGCCTGCTCAAGGATGCAGAAAGAAAATACCTTCTGAACGTCACAGTGTTTGTTGTAAACCCAGACACTATTTTCAATGTGTGAAAAGGGGTTTCTTTTGTAACCCCCAAACATCAGAGAATATTGCAGAAAATGGGAAAAGATGTTGTGTTAGATGGAATTCACTTTTCCAGGGACCAAATGATACATTCGCATGAATGTAAGATCAAAAATACTTTCAACCAACAAAAGTGGGGCCAAAAAAAAAAGATCCCCCAAACAATAGCTGTGACAAAATTGGCACAAATGTAGAAATAGGTAAATACACGTGGTTGATCGCTTTGTGTGCTACTTCAAGGACCCCGTTTACCATCCTGGTTCTGCTACTTCCTATTTCAAGTATTTAGTTGCAGAGTTCAAGTCATGACCTGATGGTAGGCTGTGAGGACTTCTCTGAGGATACCCAAACCATACCTGGGGACCAGTCTGTGGCTTGGGTTTTCATTGCCACACTTCACCAAAAAATCCTAAATAAACTTGCAAAGAACTCTGCTCCCTTTTCTAACAACGACCTACATCCTTTTGATAGTTAAAGGTCAAACTTTTAAAACACGAATGTATTTGGATCATTTATGTTAACATGTAAGCTTTACATAGTTCACAATTTACCGACAAGAACGAAGCCCACAGCAGGAAACCTGTTTGACTATATTAGTCCTGATGGCACCAGGAATAAAGGGTGCAGTTCAGGAACAGTTTCCTTTCCCCAGCAAACAAGGGGTTTGTCTTCTATCTCTATGGCTCATGAGAGAGGTCCAGAGTTAATTGCACCAACATTTTGGAAAGTAATAATGATTTGATTCAATGCAAGATTTCAGCAGCTTCTGCTTAGAACCCTTTCCACAGCAGCAAAGAAAGACAATTGTATTTATTAAGGCCACTCATGCTAAAATTCACTGTTTGTCCTTTAGGAATGCAGGAAGGAGGGTTCCTCCCCTCGACAAAAATGGGTCAATACAAGAGCTGCACATTTGCCAGGCTCAGTTGTGGGTTTTTGTATGAAGTGGTAATGACTAATCATTTTTTATCTTCAGAGGAAGCAGCAGGAGTAGAAATCTCCTAAGTACCTTGTCATTGTATGTAGAAGACCTCGGAATGCGGTCTCTTTCTCTGGCATGTGCTTTAGAGAACGACTCTACCGTACCCACAGACAGCCTGTGCAATGCTATTTACAGACACACAACTTTTGTGATTGTTCTTCATTCATCAATGCTTGCACGCTTGACGCTGAAAATGCTTTGGAATCCACATCAGAGACATTTTCTTAAGGAAAAAAAAAAAACAGTGAGAAATGACCCTTCATTTAGAGAAGACCCAAGCTCACACCCACTGCTTGCACAGCATTTGGATCTTGAAACATGAATGACTCTCGCAGCTTCTTCATGGAGGCCTGCATGTGTGAGAAGGAGGAGAGCCTGAGGCCGGGTCCTGTCCCAGCCGTGCGTGGGGTTCAAGGAGCAGGTGGAGGAGTAGCCACCCGCAAACGCCTCAGGCTTTTGCCACTCTCTTGCACATGAACAGGACAATAAAATTATGAATGACCAATTTAGATGTGCCACGCACTGTCAGAGACACACACCATGTTCTCATAAGGCGATTTCTTGGCAAGTTATTAGTGGTTTTAAAAAATTGATTTCATTTCCAACCTGGCCCAGAGGTAACAACTGATCACACCATCGAAATGTGGTCCCTTGACTGACAGACTAAAGAAATAGAGGAGGGCTCTCCATGTTTGGTCTTTTGGTTTCCTCGTCAAACACTCCACGCACCGGGGTGCACAAACGTCACCAGCAGCACTCATCCGCAGCAAGTTTAGACTGCACGGTAATCTGATGTGTTAGGACCACTTGGACCGACCAGCAGGATAATGGGGGATGGGGTGAGCTGTCCGACAGACACTGAATCCACAGTTTGAATCCCGTGCAGTGCCCGTGTATCCAGGAGGCAAAGCAGCAGAAATAAAACGCTCGCCACGTGGCTTTCAGCAGAGACGGTCACACTGCAAAGGTCCAAATCCTGACAGAAAATGAAAGGACTGTCATCTTTCTCCTCCTTCATACACTTTCTTTCCCATACACCCAAATGCAGGAGGGATGAGGTGACCAGAATCACGCAGGAAAGCGAAGGTGAGGATCCCCCTTCGGTTCGGACCTGCCGCTGAGGCTGGTGGTGGGCAATGGAGACAGCCACGCTGCAGGCGATTACGTGGCAAAGACTGCAGTGTGGAGCTTTCCCTTTAGCCAACCTTTCTGACAGCTGCAACGAGAAAGTACATGGTTTAACAGAGAAGGACACTGGTGGGACCATTTGCCACGTGTGGTGTGGCAGAGGCTCCCTCCCCTTCCCCGACCCAGCCATGGCCACTCCCTTTGGTTCGGGTCAGGTGAGAATGGAACGGGAGCAGAGAAGAAGGACAAACAGAACAGGAAGTGAAATTGTGTCCCACCAAATGTCTTGAGAAAAGGCCCTTCACACCATGTCCCGTACTGCGCACACATTATAGAGAACCACAAAGAAAAGGAAGGGGAACGGATGTGTTGGATTCTCTCATGGGTCACTGTGGCATGATCAAACTGCAGGTCGCTGTTTCCCTTCCATGTTTGCTTTCTACAACGACTATGGTTTTACTTAAAAATAAAAATAAAAAAAAAAACTCAACTAAGAGACTAGAATGTTAAAGGCCATCAACCCGCCAAAAGCGTTAGCACTCACTTACGAGCCAGGTGACAGTAACCATTTGAAAGACCTGTAAGCCCTGCCAGAGCAATGACAAGTGACGGTTGGAGCTGGCAATTCCATTCACGTGTACACGCCAAAGAACTGAAAACCTGGACTCAAACAGATTCCAGAACACAAGTGCTCCACGTGTCATTGCTCACAGCAGCACTAAGTGCCTGTCAGCAGAGGAGTGGATAGCAAACTGTGGTGTACACGCCACGCCACGCTGGAGTTGCAGCTGTGCCTGGCTTCTCCGCTCATGCTCAACCACGTGCTCCTTGCACTGCCACTCAGAGACCCTTGGAATGCTGGGTGTTTCCAACATACGGGCGTCAGGTGGCTATCTGGAGACTGTGGCAGGGAAGAGTGGGTATACACACGCACACGCACACACACACACGCACACACACACACACACACGCACATGCACACACATTTTGTCTCATTTTACTCTTTGAGACAGGGTCTTGTTACATATTCTGACGTTGAATTCACGATCACCGATCTTCTTGCCTCAGCCTCCCGAGTGCTGGGGATGCAAGCACAGCCCACCAGGTACTGCCTGCTAGCTCACGTTTTATACCGACCCTTGGATGTCTGCCTTGGCGGTTGATCCACAGCTACACTCAATTCCTTCCGGCTGATGAGAAAGTCAAAGATCTCTGAGTCTGCCCCGGCAAGCATTTACCTCAGGACATCCTTAAGCAGTGTTCACGGAACGCATGGCTTAGATGGGACTCGGCAAACTCACACTTTGAGGAATTTGGGGTAATTCTTCTGGTTAAAAAACTCGATTCAGGGCAAAGAGTGACTGCTGCAGAGGCAGAAATTTAGGGAGTTTCTAGTGCGGGTCAGGTTACTCACTCTGGCACATAAAATCTCTGCAAACTTTGTATGAAAATTGTAAGTCTGAGCACGCTTTCTGTTTCATGAGCTGTGCATAGCTCTCATTCTTTTGTGTGCTAAGCATTCCTTAATCATCCCTTTAAAGGGCTAACCGATATATTAAGAGACCTGTGATGAGGCGGGAAAGGGGCACACGCGGCAGTATTAAAACACACAGGTTGTTTCCTTTGGGGAACTAAATGAAAACTAATTACAGTCGATGTCCAATGTCTTTGACATTTTCCCAAGATAAAGCAGCAGAGAACAACTGTTTATGCGGTTTTGAGATGAGTTTCTAGCTGGCCACCAGATCCCAGCAGAACACGGGTCTCTCCCATGGTCACAGTGGACTGCTGTGGGAAAGACAATTCTTATCTTTAGACAAGAGAGCTCTCAAAAGTCCCAGATGGTTTAAATACTGACCTTAAAATGTCATTAAAAAAAAAAAGCTACAAACAAGAGAACGAATAAGTAGCATGCCTGTCACACACTTAGTGAGGACCCCTCCGAGCCCTTACATCAGCTACCTCTTTTAGGTCCTAGGACACTTCTTAATTCTTTTCAGTGGAAAGACAACAGACAACTGGCATGGAGGTGGTCATAAACTTTAACAGTCTACCATGCAAATAAAATGATTTTTTTAAAAAGTGTTGCCACCCTTCAATGAAATAGTTTTTTTTTTTTTTTTCACCAAGAGGCTCAGATGCCCCTGAAGCTGAAAAACCAAACCAAACTAACCCCGACTGGACGTTGCCAGCAGTTGCAATGGAGAACATCACTCCTTGAGGGGCAAGCAAGAAGGGACTTTTAAAACATTTAAAAACGGGATCTAGCCTCCCAACTATGCCAACCAGGGACCCTACAGATTGTAAGGTGATTCCCAGCTTGGCCAGTCTCCCTCACAAGTATGCTTAAACCTCTCCAGTATTCTCTTGCAAGGGAGACCCAGCTCTGTCTTCCAAGGCTGCAGACATCTCTGCTGTGATGGTTATGGCCACTCCAATGCACAGTTGTTTACAGCGTGCCGCCCTTGTCCATAGCTCTCTGTAACCCTGCAGCACTTGGGATGGAGGACCTATGAACCCTGGCCAGGCTGGCAAGGTCGCCTTTAGCCTGTGCCTGCTCTTTATTTCTCCCCACGCTGTACTCTCCGGCATCGCAACATTGTTCGTCTCCTAAGTGCGTCATTTTCCCACATACATTCCGGTCATTTCTCCATCGGATCGATCTCCTCATTCTCACCTGAGATACTGTGTCACCCAGGAAGTCTCCCACATGGTCCTTCTCTTGTGACTTGTCTAGACTTGCCCTACCCACTATGGTAGCTGCTGACCATATGTGGCCACTGCCGAATACTCAAAACACGCCTAATCCAGATCGAAACACGCTTAAAGTGTGAAATGCACACCAGATTGTGAAGATTTAAAATGGAAAAAAAGAATGTACACTATCTCAGGAACCATTTTTAATACTGACTTCATGTCAAAATACTTTGGATGTATTGAATCCAGTAAAATCCATTGCCCTAAATTCTACCTGTTTCTTACACGTGGAACATGTGCGCGCTTCAGAAAGGCACACTACAGAGGTGACTCTCCGTTCTGCTTCCAGTGAAACCTATAGCCCAGTTTGGTGAGGGCAAGGGCAGACTGCTCTCGCTTGCCCAGCATCCCCTGAGTTTGTACAGTTCCTGGAACAGACGTGACGGTGTGATTAGAGTAGACACGGTCCTGAAATCTCCCTACCCAGCCTCCCTTGGAACAAGCCTTTCTACCCCAACTCCAACTCCAACCCCAAGCCCTGGCTGTTGAACTGACCTACAGCAGACCATAATTATATTCATTAACCCAATTAGGACTACTATCCAGTTTGTTTTAAATTAATAGAAAGGAAGTTTGCCCAAACAGATTTAGCTTAAGGACCGGGCCTTCTTTAGCACATGTCTTTCTCCTGTCATTGCTAAAGAGAAAGCCAAGTGTGAAAGCTGTGGGGACACAGGGGTGTCACTCCTCAGGGGTGAGGCAGGACAACATCCTTTAGGACAGTGGTTGGTTCTCAATCTTCCCAATGCTGTGTGTACCCTTAATACCATTCCCCGTGTTGTGGTGACCCTCCCCCCCAACATAAAACTATTTCATGGCTACTTCATAACTGTAATTTTCCTACTGTTATGAATCATAATGTAAATATCTGATACTCAACTCCCTTAAAAGTGCTGTTTGTGCCCCCTCCCCCAAAAAGGAGGCACCACTCACAGGTTGAGAACAACCACTTTGGGTGACGAGCCTCTCCACAACACAACTCAGAGAGTAGTTAAGAACCTCAGTTCTATACCCACAAGCAAGTCAAATTGGCAGTAATCTAAAAACAACTTGGGAGCCCAGGGCTCCAAGAGCCTTCCCATTCAAATCCTCTAAGGTCTGCCTAGACTTGTGAGATAGGGACCCCCCCCCCAAGACCTTCTGGGCTTCCCTCAGGAGTCTATTAGCATACCAAAGCTCTCACTGGCCCCCAGGCTCTCTCAGCACCAGGAAAAGTTGTTACAGAGTCCATGCCAACACCTTGGCTCCTCTCAGCTCTTCTCACCCCACCCTCACCCAAAACTTTCCCAGTCATGCCCCTGCCCCCTCCCAGCTTCTCACTCCGATATAAGCCTGACATTTTGGCCACGCGCTGTTTTTTTTATTCTCTCTCTCTTTCTCTCTCACTCTTACTTCCTGTATGGCTGTAAGAGGGACCTGTGGGGTAAACACGGGTGTTGCTTGTAAGATGCTGTGTTTGAGGGAATCTTTTTGGAGGAACAGAAAACCAGCACTCTGCACAGGCGATGTGCCTGGTGTTGGCAACAGTCACAGGAAAGGGCAGGGACAAGGTACATGTCCTCACTTAGTCTACTTAGTCATGGGGAGACAGACTATACACAGACATACGAACTGACACCTGAAGGAGGCTTTAAATCCCTGTGCCCTGAAGGAGACAAACACCGGAGATCAGGAAGGATGCATTTGATAGACTGATTATAAATAACCAAGAAACAGTACCTCTGACTTTGGATGGGGAAGGAGGCCTAAAAGTTCCTGGTGGAGGAGGGGAAAAAAGCAGATTGACTAATTTACACCGTTTGATCTCATGTCTGCACCCAGACAAGCAATTACAAACATCCGCAAGGGTATGTACCCCCGAATATTGGTGATGTTTTATCATGGAGGTATTTACATTTTTCTGAGAATTTTTTGGGGGACTTTGAACTGAAGACTGTGGGACTGCTGTCATGGCTGATGTAAAGCTAGTTCTTTCATGGGAAGAAAAACCCCTACTGGCGTCACTGCGGCCTAGGGTGCAAGACGGACGGGGGACTATGTACCCCAACAGGGAGATTCTGGTCCAGGACATTCACCCCCAGGAGAGCCAGCTATAAATGTGCCTTCAGACTGTTTTTCTTTGGAATAAAGGCACCTGCCTGGTTATGGCTTTCTTCTCTGCCCCTTCATCGGTGATTTGCAGAAACGGGCTGGGAGGAAGGGGTCTTTGGTAAACACAGAGGGGTTAAAGGGGAAACTGTTTAATAACAGTAGTAAAACGCAGGCTATTTTTGACATCTGGGTTAATGTCCACTCCGTTCCATGTGCGTCCCAAATGTGTGCAGTGTGCCCCAGGTACAAAAACAGACACCCATTCACAACAGCCACGGATGCCCCTAACATATTGCACATGGTACCCACATAAAAGGCCAGCCCCTGATAGACCAATTAACCATGGAGGAAGAGAGGGCTCCTTCAGGGCCTGGGGCATCCTATAGAACAGCTCCTCTGAGCAACTATACACAGGAAAGCCCAATACAGTCATTTCTGATAATAATAATAATAATAAAAACATATAACTACATCTGTGTTATAACTTAACATCTTTTAAAATGGGATGGATTGGGTTTCCCGTTTTCTTCATGAAGATTTATTTATTATTGTTGTGATCAAAGTGGCAACAAATTATGTTAAATCATTTAATTTTCTTGATAGGAGCAACCACCTTGAAGCCATAATTCAAAAATATGAGTGGAGAGCAGCGTTTTACCTTGAGAGTGGCCTCCTGCAGCTCACAGGGCAATAAAATGTAACACTTCGAGTTACACTGCAGGGCTGGAAGGGTGGGGGTAGGGCTGGCCTTCCAGCCTGGGGCTGAGGCTGTTGGGATGAAGAGCTGCAGGAGGCGGCAGAGGGCTCTGCCTTTCATCTCTGCCCTCTTTCTGCTGGATGCGACTCACCCATATTTTAAAGGAAGGGCTTCAGACTGATATGCAACCTATACCTGGAAAGGGCCTCACACGGGGCTGTGAATTCCTTGGGATTTATTTTTGTAATTATTATTGTGGTCAGGAGTATTAATGGCTCATGTTTGGAGCAGGCTGTCTGCCCAGCATCTCCTCATTAATTATCTCAAACAAGTCGTAGGGTACCACCCATCCACTTGCTTGGGTAGTGGCCCCTCGGCATCCGTGAGAACTGAGTGTTTGAATCACATGCCCTCCTTTGCCTCCTTTGAACCTACATCCTTTTGACTCTTCAGTCCTTTTTTTTTCTTCTTAGGTCAGAATTTCTTAAACCTCGGTCTTTGTTTCTTATCTTTCACCTCTCCAACTTGCGTGAACTCTAACATGGATAGTATTTAACTCATATCTTTCTCTTGTAAGCAACCTCTAAACACAACATACTCTGTCTCATAAAGCTTTATTTTAATACTTTAGCGGGACCAACTTCTGTCTCTTGTCTAGAATACAAGATGAAAAACTGCCTGCCCATTGCAACACGGGACTTCATTCTCCGAAATCTAGCGGACAACACCCTGCCACACATTAGCTTTGCCTTGGACCACTCCTGACACCCCAGCAATGACCTTGTCTCAGGGGAGCACCTGCTATGTATCATCTGGCCATGCACACACTTCCATGGCCACCAGCAAGCTCTGATGCCACCTTGGTTTACATTGGGGGTCTAAGTATGGTGGATTAAATTACCTCCTTCACAAAAGCAGAAGGCAGGAGCAGTAAAACACCAAAGTCCCCCATCAGCACAGGTGGGAGGAGCTCCATCTAATCTTTAACACACTGGTTGGGGAGTAATGAGTGATCTGTTGTAATTTTTTTCTTAAAAACAAACAAACAACAACAACAACAACAAAAACCAGGTCCTTGGACAGCCTACTTTTGAAGGACTCTAGTTCAGTTTTCCTCAGTCTCAAACATATGGACAAATTGTGGTTGAAAGTTCTCTGCTGTCAGACACTGACCTCAATGAATGATGGCCTCCAGTCTCCCTGACCTCTGTCACTAAGATGCCAATAGCATATCCTCACTCCTGGTCGTGACCATGAAAAGACACCAGGTATTACCAACTATCTCAAGGAGGAGCACAGCGAGCGCCAGGTGAGACTTCTTGGTTTAAATAATTGTTACGAACAAATTGGCTGGCTGTGGATTTTAAACATAGAAATGCGTATGTGCATACATAGTTACCAACCCAAAGGAGATATGAAAAACTTTCGCAGAAACAAAGATTTATTTCTACACTACTTCATATTATTTGAGATACAGCTGCCTGGGCTTAAGAGTCCCTGGAAGTCGGTATAACCTGAGCACCAAACATAATGAAAATGTACAGCTATCTGACATGAAGTAGACAGGCCGCTGTGCTGAGAGAGCAAGGCACCTAAGACACTTGCTGAGCTAAGTGAGAAGGTAAAATCTAGTTTAAATTTATGGCATTCCTCTAGTGTCCCTCTAGGAGCTTGGCATTTCGCCAGGGTTCCTTGTTAAAAATTTGTTAAACGTGTTTGGCATTAACGCAAACACAGAGTGGCCATTTGTTACAAATTCTATTGGAATGCATTCATTTAAGGCAATGAAGTAGTTACTAGAAGAGAAAAAAAAGTTCATTAAGTACATTTCAAAAATACAATGATGTATGCAGTGTAAGTGTGGCGCCCCTGTGGCTATATAAATCGCCGACAGAATAACCACACATTGTGTTCAGTTTGAAACTGGACTCTCTTAAACAGAAATGATAGAACAAAAACTCGTTTTGTTTGTTGTCAAAACTGATGTGAGCCCTTCTTTTCTGGACTAGTTGAAACAACCCACACTTTGGCATGGATTTTCTAACATCTCCAATCAGGAGAACACACAGGTTAAAATAAGGCTTTGGGAGTCTTTGCGGGAGGGAGAGGGCACTGCCGACCATACTGGACATGAGAGCTGATTCAGCAAACAGAATTCCCATGCTCTGGAGAGAAAGGAACCTACCCTGGGGAATCCTGCAGACGGTCACTCAGGTGGGGCCACACTTCCGCACCCTCCTACTCACAGGAAGCTGTTAAGTTACCCACAGAGGGGGAACCATACGCTTTCATCACAGGGGATGGAATCCTATGTGCAAATACCCTAAGCCTGTGTACAGACCTCCCGTCTTCCTGTCCCACCCCCAGCCTATTCACAACCAAGGCATTACTGCTGAGTAATAGCTGCTCCTTGGCTGGCTGAGAATAGTTCCAAAGCTGAGCTTCAGGAGAAAGTGGCCATGGGCCATTCAATGACATGTGACCCTATAACACAGCTTACTAAGGATGTAAACTTAAAACATGTCATTTGGGGGTCCACTGAAGCTTACTTGTGGATCTTAAAACTGAATTAAAATTTAGGCTTACTCGGTCACCTTCAGAAAGTCTGACCGGAGTATTCTTGTTTCTGAATGAGCATCCTAGCAACCGAATCCTAGTTCTCAGAAGACACTGAAATAAGCCCACGTGAGTAGAACACCCAGGCCTCTCCTGTTTGGCTTTTTTGGTCCTCTGTGCTTGTTGTAACCTGGGCTGCCCTCAAAGGGGACAGAGTCAGGATCTCTTGGTCCCAAGCTTTTAAACCATTCCCCCAGTTCAAGTGTGAATTTAGAGAAAACCTAGAATTCTGTGGGTGGCCTGGATGAGTCTGTTTTTCCATTCACAAGTGTCAAGTGGGACCAGGAGGCAAGAGTGAGCAGAGGGTACTTACCTCCAAAAGAGGCAAGAACATGAGATTCAAAAGGAAAAACAAAACAACCAGAATAATGCAAAGCCAGTTTTAGTCTGTGCGCTTCAAAGTTCATGCCACTTGGGAAGACCCTTTTAAAGAACACACACACACACACACACACAGAGAGAGAGAGAGAGAGAGAGAGAGAGAGAGAGAGAGAGAGAGAGAGAGAGAGGTGGGCGGGAAGAGAATAGAGGGTTTCACACTTGACGAAAAATACATAGCTATAAGGACACGATATAGGGTCCCTCAACAGACTCTGAAATTGAAGGCTCACTCTCCATGATAAATCCCCACTTCCTCCAGCACAGGCTTGTTCTTGAGATGGAGTTTTTCAAAGTCAGAAGAGAATAAAGTAATCCATGTTTTAACTCCCTTATAAGAACTCCATGTCAGGATCAACTTGTCATATGTATGTACATAAGAGAGACCTTTCCAGAAACTGGATACTAAGAACGGTGTCGTGTTCGGCAAAGAGATGTTCCCTCCAAGCAAGAGGGCTGGAGAAGCATTTTGCAGAGTCTGAAATATGAAGGAACAGTTTGATAGCTGTTACGGAGCTGAAGCAGCTCAAATGACAAGTGTTTCCAGCAGGATCCTCAAGGAGCCCCTGACGGTAATTAGTCTCTGGGATTTGAAGGCACCCTTCCCGCCTTGCTGAGGTGGAATGCCATTTACTCTTGGGCTGGTGACTAATTAGGGGTCTCGTTTGAAGATCAAGGTTTTGCTATCCCTGCTTCTTAATAACATGGTTTGCCTGTCGGCCACCTGGGTCCAGGCAAGACCTCCCTTTTCCCCCCTCCCCAAACTACCAAGCACTGCCTTAGGCCAGAACAAGTGTGGGCAGGAAACCACAGATCCAGCCTTTTTAGCAATTTAACCTCTTCATCACCAGCATCTTGCAATCCTGCCCTTGACTGAGTTGCCCTGAGGTGAAGAAGTCTGACCTTATTTCTCAGGCAGGGTGAAAGGCTATGCTTCCAGGCAAAGGAAATGCTTGAAGGTGCAAACCCTCTGTACCATGCTTCCTCACTGAAGGAGAGAGTGGAGAAACTCCACTTTTCCAGACACGCAGGGAATGAAGAGGCTCTTTGCGTTTGCTTTGAGTTGGGCCATTTCCGGAACATACTTTATTTTACGAGTGACTAGCTAAAGCAAGGAGAAAGAAGCCCAATGCATGAGATGCAGACTGTGCATGGTGGCCATGCGACAGAGCCTGGGAAGGGTGCTACACTCTTTAAGAGGTGGCAGGGGAGATGCCAAGGAAGCAGGACAACCAGCTGCAAAGCATGAAGGTCTAACAACGTGGGCAGAGCACAAACAGCCCCTGAGGTTGGTCCTTTGGCTGTTGACCTGCTCTGGTCTGGGTAGGCTGTGGTCACTAAGCCCATTAGCATGCCAATGTGGCAACAGGTGATGCAGCAAGTTCAATCTGGCTCGGTTTAATTTCTAAAAGCCCCTGCACGCCGCCAGTGATGGCCAGCTGAAGACAGGCAACCCCACTACCGTGGACACAGCCATCTTTGTCACCATTGTGAAATTCATTTTACAAACTCTTCACTTTTGGCGGATAGAAGTTTTGCATTTGATTGACTGGGCTTTGATTTCCATTTACTGCAAATTGCTTTGTGTTTTCTAAGCAACCACAAAGAGATTCCTCCAACAAAAGGAAGTAGCCCTCCCTTTGGGAGGAGACACTCTTTGGTAGGTGGGAAGGAAAAGAGAAACAAATACAGGCCAGTAACCAGCCAGGGGGGCTGGGCTTTAAGGGTATTCAGAGTCTCTAAGGCTAATAATCCTCACCTTTCAACAATGACAGGAACAGGACAAATGCTACCTCGCTCCTGGTGGGTAGAGTGGAAAGTGAAGGAACACATCCTGCAATGAACTGCATCAGCAGACTCAGTCTAGATTTTATATTGTCTGTGAGCTGTGCTTAGGCAAAGCACAAAAGCTGACCCACGTCCCCCTTCTGTTCCTTCTCCCCCTTTTCCTTTCCTCCCATCCCGCTATGGGAGTCCTAGTTTTCTCAAGTGTGGAGGGCTTCCCTGTCTCTTTCTGTTCACCAGGAGCCGTGCTAAACTCCGACTTCATGCAACACGCACCTACTGGCAAGCCGGCCATTGTTTTAAGCAAATCATTATGGGGAGCATGTGCTTAATTAGCTAAAGCCATGCTAAGTATCAAGCTTGATAACGCCCGGTTCATATTCACCTTCCTTCCTAGTCACCCTCGCACTCTGAGAGTGGGGGAAAAAGCACTGTAATGGATGGTGGGATGGCGCTGTGCTCTGTGTGCCCGGACATGGCAAACCCCCAGCTTAAAGCAGCACCCCCAGCTTCTGAACTGATCTGGGAGGAAGATGGGAAGAGTTTCCGAGAAGGAAGTCAGCCTTTGGGCCTTCCACATGTGTGCTGAAGCACGGGATCCCTGTTTTCGGACGGTACTGACAGGAAAATACTGCGTAGTTCTCTATGTTTCCAGGGTTTTGCCAGGCCTCTGCTTCAGTCAGTCTAGTGCCCCAGTGTCGGGTTACCTAGAGCTTCCTTTAAAAGCCTCTGCTCTAGAGGATCAAGACAGAGGTAGGTCTCTGCCTTTCCTGGGAAGACTGCTTTATGGTCTTCTGGCTTCCTGGTATTCTGGATAATTAATCATTTTTAAATATGAAAAAAATTAACATGTCTGAAGCATTCTTCCAAACTGTCAAATGTTTTGCCTTAACATAGATCCTGTGTCTCCATTTCCCAGTGAATCCAAAGCAATACATTTTCTGTTGGAAAGTCAACTCTTGAAATCCCATGCAGAAGCCCCAAGCAATATATCTTAGCATCTTAATTTCATTTAGGAGGAATGCAACGATTGATCGTTTATCATCCTGAGATTGAACGAACTATCTGGAGGATTCCAATCTATGGCTTCTACAAAATTGATGGAATATCCATATGTCTTCTGGCTGCATGGGAGCTTTGGAGTCCAAGTTTATCTTTGAAGGAGTTGGATGCTAAAAAGATTACCGAGGGAGGGTCTGCCTTTAAAGACAAAGTGTAGCTCCGAAGCTTGAGTTGCTTCACTCCAGAACCTCCCCCAGCTATGACCAGGATGTCTGCTGCTGGATTAATCCCCTCTCCCACCCCTTATGCCAATCCTGTCTTCCTCCCCCGTATCTCTTCTTAGATAACCTTGAAGTGCCTGAGGAAAACAGCACAGAGCCCACTGGCATTAGTGGGACCTGATTTCTCATGCATAAACTGCCTGCTTAATGTACAGCTACTTCGTCTGAAAGGAATGTTGCTGGAGTAGAAACAAAATGAAGCCTTCCTGGGGATACAGTGTTGAGGTCCTTGGCATTATAGATGCCATCCTGGTTCCTTTACCATGTATCATCATCACCCTGTATTTATGTTGCTAGGCAGAACTGGCCAAAAATACTATCGGGTACTGTGTAATTACTGAATAACGCTTTAGATGAGCCGGCAGTGTTACAGATCTTTTGCTACAGGTATGGATAGGCGCAAGAAGTAACATCCTCGAGTGTATGAGTCCTACAATGGTATTTCTGCACTAAGTACCCACTCTGATTTCCATAGGCTACAAAGCTGTAGGAAATGCACAAAGCAAACGATGGCTCCAGACATGTCTGAAAAGGCTTGCATCCCACTGCCCGGTGGGCCACTAGAAAGGGAAATGATGACATCCCCTTCAAAGAATGAGGAGTGTGATAAAGGCAGAGGTTATTTCGGAGAGACTCTAAGGCCAGCCATATTCTCACAGTGCTAAAAAGCAGACATGCTCTCTGGTTTGAATTTCCATTTAAGTCCCATGACGAAGTCTGACCTTGGAGGTCTGCACTTGAAGTGCAGGGACCTAGGGCCGCAGCCCTCCATCTTCCATCTCCACTCCAGGTCAGAAAGCTAAGTGAACTCTGCAATTGTCCTGAGACATCAAGGCTCCACGTGTAACCAGAGCAGTTAACAATGGGACTCTCTCCCGGGCCTGTTCTCTCGCCGCTAAGAGGCTTCCTGCTATTGCACGTGTTTGACACGTCGATGTGTGTGGCTTCTCTGAGAGGGAGGGATTCCAGACAGCTTTTTGTCATTGGCCACTCTGAAGAGCAGAGACGAGAAAGAGCAATTTCATGAACCAGCTAGAAGGTTTTTTATTGTCTTCTAGGGCAGGCTCAGCATTCAAGATGGAAACTGTCTGGATGAAGTATGGCAGAGCAGGTGTCTGAATCTTAAGAGTAACCCTCAAAGTTCCTGCCATCCAGAGCAGCTGATTGCCAACATCCTCTGAAGCCAGACCTGAGAGTGGGCAGCACCTGTCTGGGTTGCGAGAGCTGCCCACTGGGACTTGGTACACAGTTCCTTCAGATCTGAGCACGGTGGCCCTGACCTTTTACCTAGTCACCCTCTGCTTTCCCATAGAGGTCAGTCTCAGCGTCACTCCTTCGGGGACCTTCCTGCACTGTGGTTCCTGGTCTCTGCCAAACCCTTTCCCACATTTCCTTTCCAATGTCTGTCCAGCAATCCCTGGTTTACGGTGGGGGAGGGGCACACATCACACATCTGCTATTGTTGGACTGCAGCCTGAGGTGGCCTTCCTGAAGATGGGCTGGGTGTGAGTCACTCACTGCTCCTAATGCACCTACCAAGAATGGCCTGAGGAGAGCTGAGTCTACTGGAGATAGCAACTGTTTGCTCTGGGTTTACCATGCCCCAGGCAATCCCATAGCTTTCAGGAGTTTGACCTGGAGCGTTTGCTGTTGTCCTGATCCTTAAATGGGACAGTGTGACAGGGTCTAACTGTGAGTGCATCCTGTGACCTCTTCCCCTTTCTAGTTTGGGTGACCCTGGCTAAGTCCCTACCCTCTCTCCCTGCCCCCTCCGCTTTTCTCATCGCTCTTATAAAGACAGTGATTCTCAGCACTTCAGGCCAGAGGACGAACAAATGAATCTTCTAAAATGGCTAACTCTGTCAGCCTGACAGACTCTAGAGTCCCCACGAAGACACGCCTCTGAGCACACTTCTTAGGAGGGACAAACCGCAAGGAGAAGACCTACTCTAAATGGAATGACACACTTCTAGGGGTTGGAATCCAGGATGGCGGCAAGAACAAGAAGAAAACAGTGGGCTGAGTAGCAGCATCCGTTCTCTGCTTCCTGAGTAAGGGCACGAAGTGACCAGCTGCCTCCCACTCCTGCGCCCCCCCCCCCGAAGGACTTGTGTTCTGTCAACCATAAGCCAATATAACCTTTCTTCCTCGTGTGCTTCTACTAAGACATTTTGTCAGAGCAACGAAACAAGTATCTAAGGTACCTGCCACCTGCCACTTGCCTTCTAAGCCCCGTCAGCAGCAATCCCCAAGACTTGGAACTGTCCATAAGGAACAAAGACCCGGCCATCAGGACCAGCTAGCCTGGGGTATTCATACTTCGGATATACATGAGCTGGGCACGAGCCCTGTCATCTTCATGAAAAATAAATGTGTAGAAAAGAATGAGTTCACCAAAGGGGCCAGGAGGGACAGTGGCAGAGGAAGCCCAAGCTTCCTTCCAACAGTGAATTCTGTGCCTCCCACCTGGGGCACTCCAGTAGCCAGGCCTGTTGGCAGCCTTATGCTCTCTCTTGGGTTCTTCCTGTTGGCATGAGCCACTTTGCTTCACAAAGCTTCGGGGGAGGGGGAAGCTCAGGGTTCCAGCTGTCAGACAAACTTTCAAGGATACTTCTGTGCCAGGTACAAACCTGGACAGGACGGGTGGCTCAGGAAGAAATCTTCAATTAACTATCTGTAGGCGTTTAAGCCACAGGAAGGAGCAGTTCGCCTAAGTTTTGCAGAGGTCAGAATCCGAGTTTTGAGCTGTGAATGCAAGCGAGTCACTGACTCCCTTGTGAACGGGTGCCAATGCAATGATCTATTTTACATTCCTTCACTGCTTGTTTTGGCTAAACACAATGAAAAAGGGGAGAGGGAGGGATTACAGCTTTTAATTCTTTAGTGGGCTGGGGCATCCAATCATGCAAAAGAGTCACACCACACATGCACCAAAGCCCAAGGCGTTTGTTGAGGTTGCCCGCATTCTCGCTCTTGAAGAAAGAAATGAAGCTGAAAACTCAGGAGGCCACAGGCTATGCCTCGAGGTCTTTGGTGTGGCCTGTACTGGACATTCCTGATGGGAAAGCCAGACTCTAGGAACTGCCCTACTGGCCAGTGCTCAATTCCAGTCGAGTCCCAGGGTCTGGAGTAATCTATGGATAACATTTTCTGGGAGTGTGCCACTGGTTGAGTTGGAATGGTAGGGAACATTAGCAGAGAAGCAGAAAAGCCTCCAGTTACCCCCAAATTAAGAAGACGGCTAGGATAGTGTTATTTCCTACTTTCTGATTTTAAAACTTCTCTCTTCCCCTCCCTTTCCACCTATATACAAGTGATCATTCAATACAGCAGGCATTTATTTTTTCCAGCCATGAAGTAAGGTTGGGGAGTCAGTAACACAAAGGTCCTGATATTTGAGGTTTGCAGAAATTGGGGCCAAAGAGGAATACCCAAGAAACTGCCACACTGTATGATAAATGAGCTAACTGGGGGCAGAGGGCAGAAAGAACAGGTGGCACTTCTCAGAAGTAGCCTGAGAATCAGAAAATACTTCGGCCAAACACCCAGGCTGGGATGGAAGGGCTAAGAAGCTGGAGCCCCAAGGAAAGGAAAGAAAGGAACATTCTACGCATCAACAAAAAGAAAGGCCAGAAGCAATACAGAGTAATGCGGACCGGAGACATCTGGGCAGGGGAGTCTTCTCATTGATGTTGTAGACAAGGTGGAGAGACAACCAAGGCGGCAAGTTTATGGAGAGCCTTTTGGCTGCATCATGGATGTGGGAGGCTTCCTTTAGGGCAGAGGTGGATAAATGTGTGGTTTAGGAAGGTCTATCCAGGCCAAAGGGAGATTGAATCAAAGAGATGGGAGGCCAGATAGCCTCCCCCTAAGAGACAAACAACCCCCTGAGCAGTGTGAATTGAACTGTATCCTCTGGAAGACAGAGTCAAATCTTGCTACTACATCTGAGTGTCACAGCATACCCTCGATGGCGCCCGTGGTAGACAATCACTCTTGGCTTTCTGTTGACTTTCTCACCTGCTTATTCATCCAGTGGCTTATCTAATTCAATAATCACTGAAGTTTCCTGACCACGATGTGACTTTATTTAGAAGTAGCCATCCATCTACAATTTAATATAGACATGCTGGATTAGGACAAATCTTAACTAACCGGTGCAGGTGGAAGAGAGGAGGAAGACGGACACACAGACACAGCCCTCCTGGCACAAGAGCTAAGTCAACTGGAATGAGGTACTTACACGTCATGGAACACCAAAGAATTCAAGGAAGGGTCTTCCTCTGGACCCTGCAAAGAAAGCAAGCCATGCTGGCACCTTTATATTGGACTCTGGTCTCAAGAAGCATGACGGAATATATCTTAGCAGTGTGTGTGTGCTAGTCAGGTTTTGTCAACGTGACCTAGACCTAGTTATACCTGGGAAGAGGGAAGCAGATGGCCTGTGAGCATGTCTATGGGGGCATTCTCTTGATGGCTAATTTGTAGGGGACCTAACCTACTGTGGGCTGCGGCATGCCTGGACAGGTGGGCCAGCTCTACATAAGGAAGATAACCAGAAGATCAAGCCAGTAAGCAGCTGCCCCTGCTTTAGCTCCTGCCTTGGATGTTCTAAATGATGACCTGTAACCGGTAAGCCAAACAAACCTTTCCTCCCCAAGTTGCATTTGGCTAGGGTGTTTATCCCAGCAATAGAAACGCGAAGTAGGACCAACATGGGAAGTCATGCAGCTTAAAGTGCTTTGTTGGGGCAGCGCTAGGGAACTGTGAGGGTCCTGCAGCTCTGTACCCAACGAAACGAAAACTTCAAGGTGCTGGGGCCCCGGTAGCTGAGGGCCATCTGGGGGTCAAGAGGCATCTCCCCCCGTTCCACACTCCAGTTTCCCAATTACACAGCATGTGCTCCGAGGCCGGGGTCAGGCTCTCTTAAGAGTGGCCATCTGTGAGAGAATTTGCACCCAAAGTCAATATTTGTTGCAGGCAGCTGTTGTGTTTGCGATCTGAAAGCCCCAACAGGTTTGTTAGAGATAGCAGCCCGTGTGGTCTCTAAGCCATAAGTACCGTTGTCCCCAGGAAACCCCTGAAGATAAACCAACAGGACAGTGTACCACACGGTGGATTCTGGCAAGCAGCAGTTCAGGAAGCCTGAGGGGACAGACCAGGCAACGGTCTTCAGAGAAGCTGGGCACACAATTGAGGTACTTGTACTGCTGCGGGGTGCAGATGGAGCCTCTCTGCCCTCCCTTGGTGCTCATCAGCTGTTCTCAGCGGGAAGCAGTAAGGTCATCCTCTTCCCAGGGACGCTAGCTGAAACAGCTGATGGCACCGTGGGCCAGCAAGAGCACACATGTCACTACGCCTCCCAGGAGGATGACATCTAGGTGACCACAGTTCTGACCTGAGTGTGGTGTGGTCAGGAAGTGCTGTCCTGGTTATTCAGTGCACAATAAAGGTCTTTGGGTAGTTTAATCCATGGAGGGTGAGTTCAGTCCTGGCCTTGTCTATGGATAGCTGTGTAACCTTGAACCAGAATCTGGGCTTCGAGTGCATCATCTGTGAGACAAACAGAAAAATCTAAATGACACATAGAGGTGTTAAAAGGGATAGCAGACACTGTACATGTTACTGATTTTCCTGGAGAGCTTGAGAGCTATGGAGCCTTAAAAATATAATGTATATTTTATAGTAACATATAATATGTTTGTTTTCCTCATAATGTCATGAGTCACTCACCACCTCAGAAGTACCAATTGGCCAACTCTAGGCTTGGGAGTCAGGGAAAGGAAGGCGGCAGTGGGCGGAGAAATTCTCACAGGAGCCCTGCTCCCAGAGGCCATTTATTTCCTTGATCTCTCTCGGCCATCATGACAGTGCCCGTGTCACCCCACTTCTGCTGAGCGGACCTGAGGTTGACAGTCTTTAAGGGATGCGATGATTAGAAGAATAGAGCCCAGGCAGGGATCTTCCCTCGACCTCTGCAGAACACAGACCCTCTCCTAAGTGAATTCAGGACAGATTCCTTTGCAAAGGATTTTCAGGCAGGTGGGAGGGGAACTAGGGAGAGCCCCACTTTCTGGAGGGCTTTGGAAAGTTCCTTCCTTTCTCCGACCTCTGTCCCCAAATCATCTCCAGTTTCCAAATTTCTGGGAGGAGTTGTAAGGAACAGCCAGGGGCTCCTGACTCACTCCCTGGAAATTAATCTGCTGAGCCTCAGTTTCCTTATCTG
This sequence comes from Alexandromys fortis, assembly GCF_014885135.2. Taxonomy (NCBI): domain Eukaryota; kingdom Metazoa; phylum Chordata; class Mammalia; order Rodentia; family Cricetidae; genus Alexandromys; species Alexandromys fortis. The sequence goes on from NW_026067980.1 coordinate 4,477,088, forward strand.
TCAAATGGAGAAGGTAGCTCGCCCGCCCACAGACTTCCTGAGGCTTGAGGGTAATACGAACATGAAAGGGTCCTGTCAGCAGTTGGGATATTCGAAAGGATGCACAAAATTATGGCAGATTGAAAAAAAAGAGAACCGGAAGGAAATGGCCCAAGATAAAATGCATTAATATTAACCAACAGGTTTCTTCAGAACAACAAAGCAATGAAACAATAATTTTAGAGAAACAAAATCCTGCCTAGGAGAAGTCTGCCAGAGGGAAAGGAAATGAAGGCACAACCAAGTGGCCCTTGGCTTACCTATCTGAAAAACACAAGATGAAACAGATTCTTTGTAAACCAATATTTGTAAAAGCCCCACTGGGCTTTTTGCCTGCACAGACTGCCTATTATCTTGGCAAAGGATGAAAACAAGTGAATTCTTCTCTAAAACGAGCATGAAGCAAAGTCAGGTGAATTTCTTGGCATGACTGAGCTACCATTCTTTGAGGCCCTACTGTGTGCCGAGCACAGTGCTAGGCACTGGGCACCCACGTTCCATTTGACAAAAAAGAAATCTTAGCCCTCTTACGGATGTGCAAATCTTAGTTATTCTCCCAGTCATTCGTATGTTCTGTGCCCCACAGATGTTCCTAGAGTGTATAACATGTGCGGACTTGGCACTATATGGAGCAGATACCATCATGGAAGGAGCCTGGTTCCTTGAAGTCGGGTAGGGTTTTCAGCCTCAGCATTTCTGATTTGGAGGAGAGGTAAGAATTCTTTGTTTGGTAACTGTGTTTGTATTCACTTATGTGTATGTGTGCGGGGAGTACAGATGTGCCAGCAGCTTGTGTGGAGGTCAGAGTACGATTTATAGAAGTTGATCCACTCCCACCATGGGGAGCCCCAGGATTGAACTCTGGTCCTCAGGCTTGGCAGTAAACTGCCTCATCTGCGGAGCTGCCTAACTGGTCCTGCTTTATAATTCGTTGTCGTGAGGAGCTGTCCTGTGAATGCTGGGATATTTACCAATGTCCCCTGGCTCTATATTACCCTGCTGTAACGACCCAAACTCTCTCCAGATCTTGTTCCATGTCCTTGGTGGCTGGAGTAGGGATGAGACTGCTCCTGCTGGGAACGGCTGCTTTCGGTTAAGGGTTGAGAAAAGTGAACCTTAGAGAGGATACAGCCGAGGTTACCCTTGCAGTAAGGGAGTCGTACACATAGAGCAGAAGCCAGAGCTGATCTTTGAAGTCTATATGCCTTGTGTCTGCATGATGAGATCCACCAAGAGGTGGGAGTTCCTGGGCCTGAGCCAGCAGGACCCTATCTCCTTTACAATCAAGGCAAGTCTACCCTTCAATTACGCATTTGGATTCTCTGGCTTTTTTCCTTTCTCTCTCTGCCAGATCACATCAGCCGCAAACATTTCATTCCTGAACGTAGGAGGGGACTCTAGTTTTCCTGTGTTCTGGACCCAGATACCCTTGCATCTTGCTATGGATGAGACGTGAGTCAATCTCCAGCGAGCTGCTAGGTTGCATTTGGACCATAAGTCATGTTTTGACTCCTTAAACACTAAGTCAGTTGAGGCTTACGGAAAGTCCGCAAGGAAGGAGAACTGGTCTTCTATCTACTATTTCCTCTGTGTAGCCCTGGCTAAAACATCATAGAACAAACTCTTAAGCCTCAAGGTTGTGGTCCAGTTCTAAGCGTGGCCTAACAAACTTCCGCAAAGGTTGCTCAGCCAATGTATGTAAGATAAAGGATTCCTTAGCAGAATGCCTGCAAGACTCCTGAGCCCGCGCTCCTATCTCATTTATAATCACCCTTTGAAAAACAAAACAGGTTCCTCTTTCAAGGAGATCACATTACCCAGGCCTCGCATTGTGCAGGGGAGCGACAGGTGTAATTTATGTGAATAATCACCCACAATCAGCTGCACTTAAGAACCAACAAGGAACATGCTCTTTAGAGGGAGAAACTGCTGAGTCACACGCTGGCTCGCTGCTCCCTAAAGGGTGCCAAGGCCACTGAGTGCTGGCATACCAAAAGCAATATGGCTGCCTATTATGATTTCGGTACCTTAGCCTGGAAGACCTGAGACCTGTGCCCATATGGCCGTGGGCTCCTTGTGTGCCCTGGGAGGAGAACTTTCTCTTCATTTCTGACTCAGTTTCCCTAAGTCAGGTCTAGGTTCTATGAGACAGGAAGGCTTCTTCTTTAAATGCCAGTGATAGTTTGCCAGCTGCGGCATCTTCTCTGAAGGCATTGCTGGAGCCTTTGAGTTTCTAGGTGAAGGACACCCATGGGAAGGACCACGACATTGACAATATCATCTCCCTGCAGACACTCGGCTGTGTCCGCATGAGTGAGCTTTACCTGCATGACCCTGTCTCTGCTGTCCCAGTGGAGCCAAAGCCAGCTATACGCAGGGACCCAAGAGACTTCCAGGTTTATGCTACAGACCACAAGTCAGCAAGCCAGTAAAGGGCCAGAGAAACAATGCCCCTGTGTCTGCAGATGTTAGGGTCTCTGTCACATGGTAACATGAAAGTAGCTACAGATAATATGTGCACAAGCACGGTGCAAGCTTATAAAATAAAAGAAGCCGACAACCCAGATCAGGCTATGGGCTTGTGTGGTTCCAAGCACCTGGCTTGGGTCCTCTAGATTTCAGCTGGCCACTCAAGAAGCATGTCTATGCTTGACCACAAGCCTCTAGGATAGTCACCATCAAGAGTGGTGCCATCTCCCTTTACTGGATCAAGGTTTCAACTGCCAGAGAACTCGGAAGAAAGGATGCTGGGAGCCAGGAGCACTTTTTCCAGGGACTTGGCTCATCCTTTCTGGAAAATCAAATCCCAGTGTGAGGAGAGATCTGGAGCCCAACTGCTGCAGGCAGCACCTGGAGGCGGGGCGCGGGGCGCTTTTCCTCCCACTAGAACACCTTTTTGGCTTCTGCATGTGCACAGTTGGATCAGAAGGGAACAGTGAAGGAGCAGTTTGATTGTGGGGTCCTCACAGGGGGCCCCAGAGCCCGACTGACCTTGTGAAGTCTGCTGGGGATGAGGCGGGGGCACCTTCTTATATTGCACTTCTGACTCAATCCTGTCTCTGATTTCCCCAGAGTGTTTTCCCAGAGTTCCTTTGATGGTGAGATTTCTACCTTGATAGAGAGGCAGGCTAAGGGAAGAGACGGAGAGCAAAGCAGAAGGGCAGGAGGAGAGACCTCCTTAGTAAGTGGATAATCCACACCAGGGACTTGGGCCTGCTACTCCTTAGCCCCCACTGCCGGCAAGGATGTCTTAAGGAGCTGTGACTCCTCAGGAGGTGGGGCTCTCCTGGGCTCCTAGCACAGCTTCTGACTTCCTACGCGTGGAGAGAAGCTTCAAGTCATGTCGGAACCTGCGCCAGAGCAAGCGCTTAGTTCCCAGTCCCGTAAAGCAATTGGAACCACGTCTAGGGAAGCAGAAGTGGGCTTGTCCCTCCCTATGACAAGCCCCTGTGCCCTTGTCACCTGAACACTAATATTTGTTCAGCACACTGTCTTTGCCTGAGGTACTTCGGAGTCCTTGGTGTCATTTTTAATGCCGCCTTCCTGCTAGCAAAATGTCATGGCACAGAGAGGTCTCCAGGATGATAACGGGTGGCCTGTTACAAAACCACACCCACAAATCACCTCTGCATCAAGTCTCGAAAGGCACTCTGATCGTACCTTGCTAACAAAAGGCTCAGTGAGCTCAGGATCCCTCTGTATGGCTGCCCTTCCTGGGTGGTGGCAGGTCCTCTCCTAAGTCACCGTGATAAGGAAGGGGCACAAGTCTCTGCTATGGTACCATCTTCAACATACGCGAAAGAGTTTCAAGGTATAAAGCAAACTGGCAGAAGGAGTTCTTGTCTGTTCGAATGATTTGGGGATATCAGTAATCAATCACGATTGTCAAGGGGCTAGGCAGAGAAGATGTTGTCCTCAACTCTGTATGCTAATAACCTGCATCTAGGGTGGCTTTAGGCCCAGATCCCACGACCCATGGAACCTTTGGACCAGGCTTCTAAGACAGGATCAAGCTGAAGGACGGAGGTTAACCAGCGTGTTATAAGGTGTCATCGACGGAGGGTGTTTTGAGCAGTCAATTCCGTCTCACGGGGGAGACAAGAAGCTGTGGCAGGTACATGATAGACAGGAAGGAGTGGCCAGACTGTGGCAAAAGCTCCTGGCCACAGGCTGAGTCTAAGAAGGACGTGTGGCATTGTGGTCATTCCAGAACTGGGACTAGAAGAACCCATCTCTCCAAAGGCTCTCTCAAGCCCCTGGGGTGGCCTTCCCCTTAATAGTACTTGGTAAGCATCACCCAAGGAGCAATGGTGTGCACCACAACAGCACCAGGCACCGAGCAGCCCTCCCGACATACACTGTGACATCAATTCCTCACTGCTACCCTCTGTGACAGGCTACTTCATCCCCATCCCAACCTGTACCACCCCGCCATACCTGCTGCCCTGGGCGAGAAGAGCCAAAGGAGCCAGAGCAGGAGTTGTAAAAACAAAACAAAACAAAACAAAACAAAAAACAAAAACAAAAAACAAAAAAACAAAAACAAAAAAAAAAGGGTGGTGGTGGTGGTGGGAGAGACTATGTGAGAAGAGAAGTTGGAGAGGTGAAAAAGTGGGTGGGTGAGGGGGAGACTAGGGCCGTGTGCAACAAGGATACAGTGTTGGATGGCCACAGCCCCTCCAGGAAGCCCTCCCCTGTTTCCTATCTGAGTTCAAAGGCCCTTGTCTTTTTTCACGATGCCTCAAGCCTTGGCACTTCCCTGACACAGCTGTATGTACTCTCAGCTGGAATGACCACACAAGGCCGGGGGACCTTCTCAGGCCATAACTGGACCACAGCGCTGTGCCTGAAGCAGAGGATGCGCTTGAGAAACTCACGCTGATCTCTTAAACGGACTTGATTTGGAGTTTAGAATCAGACCCAGACCAGAGCATGCGAAAGGCAGCCAAAGTCATAGGCTGGAAAAAATGCACAATATAAAAGTTGAAATCTACTGAACGTAATGGCTGGTACTGAATATGAAGTTTTGCCAGGGGGGGGGTGCTTACAGGGGCTTCTGGGAAATGGCTATGTGGGAGTCCCCTTTCCTCTTACTCAGATATTGACAGACCGCGTTAGAAGTGGAGGCCGCCCTGGACGGTGAGCATGCTGATGGCTCCTCAGCCCTTCTGTGCGACAGGAAGGGGCTTTGAAAACACAAGCTTTTGCCTTGAAACCAGAGGCATCTTAATCCGTTGCTTAAGAACTTTTGCCACATATAATTATTGACCTGAAATATCAGTCACTTGCAAGAATTCTATGCTGACAGAGGGCAAAAGAGAAGCGTCTAGAATATCAAAAGGCAAAGAGTCCAGATTAAAAAAGGGAGATGCGAGACGGGCTGCTCCCAAGGCACAGCCTCTAATTGAGTCCAGTCTCTGCACAGCACCTTGGCCCCTCTGTCCTCATCCTGTAGGCAGCTGGGCCCTGCTGACGTCATAACTCACTGCAGACCCTGTGGCTGGTCGGTCACATTTCCTGGAGAAATCACTCCTTACTACCCTTCTGAGTGCCATTAACAATCAGTGTCTGGAAGTGACGAGGCCGTTGAAAGAAGAGAGGTGGGGGTGCCCCCTGAAGGGACAGACTCCAGAAAGCATCTACAATATCACAAAGGGGAACACTAGCCTGAGATGAGACCGTGTCTGGGTTGGTGATACTTCCAGCCACTGGCGATGGGTTGGGTTAGTCTCAGAGGAAGCTGGCTCCTTTGTCTGCACCCTAGCCAGCTTGCCAATTTGAAGGGTTCTAGAAGGTGACTGGGATCTCTGTCCCCTGTGCCCATGCTAGGGCCGAAGCGTCCTTAAAATACGGAGTGGAGTCTTTTCCTTAGGGAGGCAGCAGAATTTGGGGTAACACTAACAGATGAGAAGGCAACTCTGTCCCCTTTCAGATATAAAGAGATCACAGACTTCTGCGAAAAGAAATTAAACAGAAAGAGCAGTTCCCACGGAAAGCCTTAGAAACCAAAGTCTGTGGAGAACACAGGCCATGGGGACAAATGTCTGAGTCCCTGCGCCGTGGCCGCCCTTAGTGTCATTAGCATTTTACTTTTCAGCAAAGAAGTTCAAATGCTCAGACCAAAGGGCTTTTGAACCACAAATGTGTCTGGGGGGGGGGGAGGGCTATCGGTCCACAGGAACATGGCTTCCTCCCACAGCATGGGAGCCTCTGCCAACCTGCTTGTCCTTTTGAAGGCTTGGGGGAAGACAGTGGGAAGACATCTCTGTAGGTCAGTATGCCAACCCCTTTAAGGTCATTTAGGATGGGAAAGGAGTGGTCAGGCAGAGACTCTAAACAAGTCAACTGCTGAGCAGCTGCAGAGAATTGCCTCTTCTTCTTTGGGGTTTTGTCTCTAGTCCTTCTTTCTTCTCTGAATTCCCCACCAGCCCATGAGGCTGCTGAGCAAACCACAGATCTCACCCTGTCACCAGGCTGTGCTTATTAAATGTGGGTGAATGTCAATGTCACCCAGCTCATTAATAATTGATTTCCAGCCCTGTCTCTATTTGCAGAGCAGAAGCCACTTACAGAGTCTATTATTCCAACTCTGTGTGGGGGTCACGAGGCCAAAGAGGTTCCACCAGGGGTAACCTTTGTCGACAGCGGTCACCATGACAACACCACACATCTCCAGTCTCAACACTGATGGCCTGGAAGGTGCCAAACCAGCCCCCCACACTGTTGACGGGGTTAGAGTTTGCTGAGTTAGAGAGCTGTATATATGAGCCATGCAGCTGGCAAAATGGGATTTTTCCGTTTTAATTTTGGTCTTTGTTGAACAACGTTGCATTCTTTAATGAACGTTTCTGGAAACGTTCATGGAAAAGGGCATTTTCTAATTCACAAAAACAAAACCCCACTTTTCTTCCTGCCTCCTCAGGCAAAAAAATAAAATAAAATAAAAATAAAGAGAAGGTAAGCCCACCCCTGGCTACTTATGGGTCATTTTAAGTCCGTGAAACCCATATAATCCCAGAATAACTGTTTGTGTCTTTTCTACCTCAGCGACGGCAACCAGTTTAGACAGGAATTACTGTTTTGCATTTACCTATTAATATTTTGTCCTACCAGCCATGATTCCTTCCAGCCCTTCTTTGAAGATTCCCTCAACACTAAAGTAATGTTTAACAATTAAATGAAACCAAGAGTGTTTTAAAAAAAAATCCTCACGATTACGGCTCGGGGGTTGTGAGAAGTCTTTAAGAGGGAAATGTCTCTCCACTTACGGCCTGAGACCTAAGAGCTAATTACATAATTTTCTCTGTGTCTGAAAAAGAACTTAATCTGGAAAAAATGCATGAGGAATCACAGTGATAACAAGGATAAATCTGGAGGAGGGTCCATCCACAATCTTAGAAGAGGGAGCTACGGCGGCCACACAATACTCGAATGAAGCGCAGACCTGTGTGATGTGAGCTGGTAACTGCCCTAAGCGTGACAAGGAAGAGGAGGTTCCTTCATGAGACAAGATCCCTGTGGCCCAAATGCACTGGGAATCAGTGACTATTTTCCCTATGGTGTAGATTTCCTGACATGTACTTTTATACTTAGGGCTTTCCTAAGCCCTGTAATAAACCATATGTATGGACAAAATGTATGTGGTTAAATTTTTTTTTTTTAATCTGGAGGTTTGGGTATATCTCTGCTTCAGGGTTTGCTTGGCGTACACAAAGCCTGGGTTCGATCCCCAGCAATAGAATTTATTTTTTTTAAAAAAATATTAGAAAGGAATTCTTAGTTAAGGAATGTTTATTTAGATAATAAAGATTACTTACTACAAATAATACTGATTTAATATATCCTGTGCAAATATTTTCTTGTGGGTTAGCTCATCCTGGTTCTATGGAACCTGGGCTTCCTGGAATATTCTTTTGGAAAGGTTAGTTGAATTCTGTGACTTATAAAGAAAGACCCTCAGGTACAGACAGAAGAGAAGATTCACTTGGGATCTACGGATTGTCTTGGGAGGTCTCAGATAGTTACATTTCCAGGGCAATGCTCTGTGGGCTAGATCCCATTATGGCTGACCTGAAGTCATGCCCTCCCCTAGAGTACTCTTGGAGTCCAAGGTTGGAATGGGCTTATGCTTTTTTCTGTAATGATGCTTTTAAAGGACACCACACACACACACACACACACACACACACACACAAACACACACACACCTGAGGACCTGGAGTGTGGTTCATTACAGCGGGGGCCCACTGAGTGAGTGTTCAGGTCCAGCATTTCACACCTCACTTCTGACTGATAGCTTGATGTGATAAGAATGATTCAGATCTAGAGCTGGGGAGCCGCACTGGCAGAGCCTAAGACAGACAGTGCTTTAATAAAGTAGCTCAGATTAAGAGCTTGGCAGCTGACTTTGTGCATGAGCCCAGAAGGCTTTCTTGGAGTCTTCAACTCCCCATCTGGAGAAGGGGAGCGGGAGACAGCTGGAGGATTCTAAAGGCCCCACCCAGCTTTGCCATTCTTTATCCTTCTCTCCTGGGAGGGACCCACCAAGCTAAACCCACACAATGACTGTACCATGAATAGCTGTTTTTAGAATCAAAATATTCTCCTCTGGGAAAGACATGTCTTTGTTCCTTTAAGAACACAATCAGCTGGGATTGGCACCCCACAGTCCACTTGTTCATGCAAAGCTCATGCCATCTCTGGGAGACGCTGAGCACAGTCTTAAGATGTGATTGGCCCTTTTCCTTTTAAACTTCCAGATGCCTTAGCCATCATGTCTACTATAGGTTTCTACTCCCTATGGAGCAACTTAGAGGGACGAGAATATGCAGACTTTTTTTTTTTAATGAAAATTTCAGAAACTGAAAAATTAGGTCCAAAGTTTGAGTTCAGCTCAGGTCTTCCTCCTTAGAAAAAGTCTCCATTCCTGAAACAGTATTTGAGAGAGAGAGAAAAAAAATCGTATTCAGGACATCAGCTGTGAAATCATCCAGTTTTTGAAATATCAGCTTCCCAGACCACCACCCGTTATGCAAGCTATGTGCAACTGGCGATTTTTCTTGGCCAAAACATCAAATTCCATGTTTTTAAAATTGAGATCGCACATAATTGACTTTTCCAAAGATCTTCAGCCAGTTCCAAGACAGTCTAGTCATTCTTTGGGCCGAGCAAGATCACAGCTCTGCCGGGAGGCCCGATGCTGTCCAGTCTTGCCACTGGTTCTCGCTGGGGCTTGGATCTCTCATGGAGCGTGACAGGAGTCCAGTAGAGCCTCAGAGGAGAAGCCACAGACACTCTACCACAAGTCAAAGCTAGGGGCGACCGTTCTAATTCTCAGTGTTATCTGGCTTGTGCATCTGATTATCTTTGGCAAAGGGAGGTTCACAGGACAGCTTAACAATTCATCAAGAGGAGTTTGCATAACTTTCGCATTGCCTTCACCAGTGTGAAAACTCTCCGCTTCTCAGCTCACACCATCCACGCAGTCCAAACACTGGGAACCTAAGAGTCTCCACAAGATGAGTTGTCTGGAAAGCCAGACAAGGACTGTCGTTAGATTCCATAGAATAATCCAAGCAGGAATCTTCTTGCCCTGGTTAGTTTCACAAATGTTCAGAATAGATAAGCCTTGGTGGTCATGTGCCAAGACAATGCGCTTGGATCTCCTCAGCCTAAGACATGCTAGGTCAAGTGACCAGACTGGAGACAATCTTAAGGACTTCTACAAATTCTGCCAAAATACCCTTTCTCAAGCAGCCACCATGTTCCAGGCACTGTGGAGATGGATGGCATGCACCATCTTTAGCCCTCTGAGCAGCCTGCCTAGTCAATATTATAAAACTCATTTTAGAATCTGAGAAATTGAGGCTTTAAAAAAATCTAAGAATTTAATCCAGGATCAAGCTTTAAATAAGACTTGGATTAAGACCAGGGCTTGTCTGTGGTGGAGCCAAGACATGAAACCTAATGTGCAAAGCCTGGCTTCTTCTCTGGGCCCTGGAGATGGAAGTTTGTTATTCTTCTCTTTAAAGGCTGTAGCAGAGGTCACCACTCCGTGTGCTCCAATTCTGAGATCTCCAAGAGCAGAAGCTCTTTAGAGGCTTTGGCAAAAGCTGGGAGGTCATGGTGCTGGAGAGCAGGGATGTCTGGAGCTGGGGTTTCTCATTCCACCTGTGAAGTTAGACTAGTCTCCCAACTTGATCGAGTTGATAGGCACTCAGGCCATTAAAAGCTCACTTCTGGAGGGACCTGTGAGGAAAACGTATTTCTGGATATGTCTGTCTGTGAAGGTGGTTTCAGAGCGGATTAAGGAAGGGCTGGAGGAACTGCCCTTTGCCTCACAGACTGGGTGGGAGTGCCAGACAAGGAGAAAGGGACCTAGTGAGCAATGCACTCTTGTGCCCTCCTTCCTGGCCGACAGTAAGTGAGCTGCTTCATTAGGCCCTCCCAATGTGCTGGACTGAAATCTCTGGAACCATGGGACAAGACCAATCCTTCCTCCTTTAAAACTGGCCCCACTGTATGTCACACTAATGAAGTGTTTAGCTACAGATACCAATATCAGGATTCCAAGCTCCCTGTTTTTTACATTCTGAACATGAGCCTCTGTCACACCTAGTCCTGAATTTCCTCCAAGGATTTCTATCTGCCAAGAAGGTGGTATAGTTATGACCTCAAGGGAAAAGAAAGAGCTTGGAAGGCTTCCCTCATGATTTCCCCTTATGACCTTTCTCACTGCCAGACACTTTAGGTCACCCTTTTCCAGTTAAGCTTTTGTATACTTCAAGGTCATCAACCTAGCTGCCTGAGGGTAGACCAGACATCTCTGCTTGACACACCAAGAAACATCCCAGGATTCCTCAGCCAGACCCTCTCATAGATTCCACTGTAGCCAGTATCTCTTTCCTCTTGCTTTTGATTTGCACCTAGAACACCACCGAATTTTTCACACGGTACTCAGACGTTGGTCCTTAGAGAAAGGAATTCTTCATAGGGATGTCCTCCTGCCATGGGCTATCGAGCTGGTTTTCTAGAACATTTGCTCAAAAGCTTCTGTTGGTTTTCTACAAACCTGAGCCCCCTGTTTCCTGGCTGCCGTCCCCTTCCTGAACCCACAGTGTCTAAGGCACTCTGGTATCTCTCCCTGAGGTCTCCTCTCTGAGGAGCACAGAGGAGTAAGGTTGAAACAACAACAGGACTGTGGAGGAGTGGCCTGGGAGGAAAGCAGCAGCGAAAGGCTAGCCACGCTTAAGCAGTCAAACATCTGAACTCAGAGGGAGAGCTACAGGCAGACAGGGTTTATATCAGCCAGCAGCAGAGAGGGCCAGAGCAGGGACTCATAGGAAGAAATAAAGAATTGGGAATGTTCGGCTGGACATCAAGAAAAACATCCCGATAAAAAGAAAAGGCTCCCACAAGGGGGATGTTCTCATAAAGATGAGCAAGTGGCCAGGTCATCCCTGTACCCTCCCAGCTCTGCTCCAGCGGCACAAACAAGGCCTGGCTGCCTCAGCAGCTAGAGGCCGACCTCCCTCCAGGTCCCCTCCCCTGGTAAAGACAATGGAGGTGGCTTACACAGATGATGGAGTGGAGTGAGGGGGGTCACTGTTCCCTGTGAGGCTCCTTAGTTGTGGGAACGGAGGCAGCTTTTAGGCTGTACCACAACAGTGGTGGTCTGGGGGAGCATCTGGCCAGTCCTTCGGGGGGTGGAGAAGGACCAGGAGGTCAGCCAGCAAGAAAGTCCTTGTCCCTGGTTGTGTTTGTTGGCTCTGCATGCTGCTGGCTTCTCTTGCTTTCTGCTTACACATGACCTCAGCTCATGAGTTGGGGCTGCTTGGTTACCCTTTTTAACTCTGGCAGGCCACCTCTTGCAGCTAATCCATTCTACCTCTGCTCCTCCACTTATAATTCTTTTTTTTTTTTTTTTTTTTTTTTTTTTTTTTTTTTTTTTTTTGGATTTTTGGGACAGGGTTTCTCTGTAGCTTTGGGGCCTGTCCTGGAACTAGCTCTTGTAGACCAGGCTGGCCTCGAACTCACAGAGATCCGCCTGCCTCTGCCTCCTGAGTGCTGGGATTAAAGGCGTGCGCCATCACTGCCCGGCCTCCACTTATAATTCTAAAAACCATAACCTGGCTGCCCCAGGCCATCTGTTCATGGACGTGAGGTCACAGGCCCCATCCAGGCAATTAGTTGCCAGTGAGTGATTCGGCCACCAGCCTAATATAACAGTGATGTCCAGGGCAGGACAGGGTGGCGCTTACTTGGCTGCCTGGGCAGCAGATACCATATATGGGAAGTTCTTTTTTTTTTTTAAGAATATGATATAGGCCCTTATGTATCACATTACCTGGCTGGGACTATCCTTTCCCATGTTCCAAGCATTTAACTCACTCTTCCATAACTTCAGGGCTCCCCTCTGAGCTCCAAGTTGTCCTGCTTGACTGGGTGACTGCTCACCGGACAGAGGCAAGGCCACCTTCTTACTCACACGTGAACATCCATTGGGTTTACTAGGCCTCAACAGCAGGCTTTTATTGGTGACTGATGTGCCATTTGTCCTGCCCTTCCTGACCTCATGCCAGATTCCACATTCCCACCCTTTGCTCTGGCTATAAAAAGAACAATCCTTCCCCACCTAGTATGCCACCGAGTCCCCCACCTCATTATTGATGCTGGATCGTGGAACAGAGGAAACGAAGAAATCGCTTCTGAGGTTCTTACCAAGGAAGGGGAGAAGGAAAGGAAATGACTACATGGCAACCGTAGCTAAGACGTCATAGTAGTGGATGCTGCCCATCATATGCCAGACACCATGCTGAGGCGGGTGCCTCACTTCATTCGCAAACAACCCCGAGAGCTAGGACTCACCAGCCTCTACAGGAAGTAGATGAAGAAACACAGAGTATAAAGTTTTGCTCTCTTACCCAAGAACTTATGGTGGCACGGATCATATATGAGATTTGACATCCATTCAAACCCTAAAATATGTATACGGTTGCTGTCACTGATAGGCCATTGTCACCTTGCATGCTGCAGCTCCTGCACCTTTACCTGTGATGATAGATTGTTTTCTTCTGGCTGTTTGCTTCTGCCTCTTCCATAGAATCAACAGTACCAGGTTCTGCTGGTCCCTCCCATCTCTCTTTCTCTCTCCCCTCTCGCCGTCTCGCGTGTGATGTATATACGCATACACTGGCACATGTATACTCTAATGCTCCCGTGCTGAGAGCAGCAGGGGCTGTCAGGTATCTACGACTCCATCATTCTCTATCTTACTCCTTCAAGTCTCTCACCGAACCTGGGACTGGGCTGGGAGCCAATAAACCCTACTAATCCTTGTATCTCCATTCCCAACAGTGCTGGGGTTGCAGACACAGGTGCAGTCATGCCCAGCTTTTTAGATGGGTGCTGGGCATTGATCTCATTTCGATGGGTACAGCAGGCATTAGGACCCACTGAACCATCTCCCCAGGCCATGCATGCTTCTGTCTTTAGAATGTCTCTGCAAGCCTACATGGAGGCTATAGTCCACCTTCATAGGCACCAGGACCACATCTCCTCTCTCTCCTGCGCTCCTTGCAGGGCTTCTCTGGAAGACCCACTGCATCACAGCCCTCCCTAACCATACTGCAAACAACTAGAGGGCTTCTCCTAAGAGGCAGATCCAGTTACAAGACTGTTGGGGAGGAATTAGGACGGAGTGGTGAGACACATTCCTGCAGCGCTATGGGAGGCTTAGGCTGCGAGTGTAGCTTGGGTGGCACTTGGAGAGCTCCGGTGCCTGGGGCAGAGCAATGTACCAGACTTCCAGTCTGAGAAGTCTGGCCCCTGAGCATCTCAGGAGTGCCCATCTTCCAGGTAAGAGCTCTCAGAAATAACTGTCAGCTCAAGGAGCACTTGTAGCAAATGTTGCTACCTTTCAGGAAAGTGTCGCATGGAGCAGAGACAGATTTTACACACACTGCAAAGACCAGGGCAGGGTGAAGGGGTCAAAGCATCAGCGAGCAGAGGATGGGCTGCAGCACTCAGGTGTACCCCTGGGCCGGGCTTCCTGCTGGGGCTGTAAGAGGTGCAGCCCAAAGTTCCTCCTGTGGTTCAAACATGCTAGACTGGGTACCTGAGAGCCCCTACTGTTGCCAGAGGGGCTCAAGGGACAGGGGAACTAAAGACTCCCTTGAGAGGCCCTAAGACCCACCATCCTGTTTCTGGTACCTTCGTTACACTCAGTAGAGATCTAAGACATGAGTAAGTAGAGAGTCCAGAGACGACAGAGCAGCAGGTTTCTAAACTGGCACAGGTAAGCCTGGGAATGCTTCTCTTTGGGGAGAGGTGTCAAGGTGTCTGCTTCATTGTTAATACAAAGCAAAACTGGCAGACGCTACTGAGAGCCAGGCACTGAGCGGGGCACTCTACGGGTGTCTTCAAACACCCGGCTTCAGTGTTCCCTTCCTAGCCCAGGCCTACTAGCAGCAAGGGTCCCTGCTGTTCTCTCCTCCTCCAGGAGCACCCTTCTTTTGCCCCTGCTAAGTCCAAGCTCCCCATTTCCCTCTGGGAGACCCTCCTTGACCAGCTTGTAGCCCCTTTTCCTCGGGCCACTCCATCCTACCCTTTCTTCTGGACTTCACTTTGTCCCAAGCTGTTCACATTTTATGGCACTCAGTGTCACTGGCTTCTGATTTTATTGGTAATCTGGCTCCTCTAAGGAAATCCAGGGCCTATAAGAAAAACTATTTTAATGTCTGGTTTTCTGCTACATTTCCAAGGCCCACTTCAGCCCCTATTCAAAGTGTGTGCGACTTCACCACCACAACGCTGGGATGCAGTGTGGTGTGCAGTGACTCTTCTTCTTTCACAGCTGGGGAAACTGAGGCTCAAAGCAGGGTAAGGAACTTCTGAAGAACAGGCAGTCAGTGAAGCTCGCCCAAGGAAGCTGAAGCCTGGCCCAGCCCCTGCCACTTCAATTGAGAGCAGGGATCTAGGATCTAAACTCTGATTAACTTTCAAGGCTCTCTCTCTCCTAAGTCTGGAACTCAGTTCAAGTTCATAAGCGTTTCCTCACGAGAGGCAGAGCTGCAGGTGGTTTGGGGCACTTCCCTCCAAACAGAATTCGAGATCTGTTTTTTCTACTCAGCCTTTGGACTTGGCGCACTTTCTCAAGGGCTGGTAACAGCACCCTGCACACAAAGCTGTTGGCTGCGGAGGCGATGTCTCTCTGCTGATTGCACAGAAGAGCTCCCTGCTCCCCAGGGCTGAGTCTGTGTTTGTTCCCCCTCCATGGAAACTCCTGATTCCTCTGTTCCTCTACCTCAGCTTGCTGCGGACTGTGCAGCCTCTGAGAGGCAGGGCAGGACCCGGTGGGCCATGCTTGCAGCCTGGCAAATGTTCCTGGAGCCTTGTTTTTTGTTCTGTTGCTGGGCCATTTGTTTTTATAGCTTATCATTCCTGCAGGGGGGCTTTGAAAAGCTGCCATTGCTCAATGGATGTTTCCGGTTCGCCTCCATCAAGCCACATTTAATGAAAACCAGTTTAAGGCCCCTCTTTCTCATAAAATGTCTCAGTGCTGCTCCGGCAGCTCCTCTTCAGGAATAATGAAGATGAACACCCCCTTCCTCCTCTGGCTGCTTTTCCTCGGGGCTGCACACAAAACCCCAGCCCCAGGAGGAAATCAGGCAAAGCTACCCTCTGGGAGCAGGGGAGCTAGCCTCAAGAAAGCCAAATGTTCCACTCTGAGGCACGGGAGCTGGTTCTTCACCAGAATTGAGGAGTTAGCAAAACACAAATAAATTTAGTTAAGTCTTTCAATGAACTCTGGAGAGTCAGTACTGAACTCTATACCTAGGTCTCACAGCAGGGCAGGGTTCCCTGGGGTAAGCTGAAAAGAGAGGTGGCCTATGTGGGTTCCATCCAGAGCCCACCCCTTCTGCTCTGGAGGCTCCACGAGGCAGCCAGGGGCTCTTCTTTAGTGTCTTAGCCAGCTTGGGAGATGCCCAGTGAGTAATAGGATTGGCCTGCAGCAGGGGCTGAGGAAGCTACCAGTGGCTGCTTTCACAATAGGAAGAGGTCCCTCTGATTATCCATGCAAGGCCTAGGTACCAGCACCTCCAAGGAACACCTGCACAACCCCAGGTTCCCCTTTGCCCTCTAGGTGTGCCCAGTCTATGTGCATGACTATGGCCCAATGGGGGTCCTTCCCTCCTATACCACTCAGCTGTTTGAATAGGCTATTTATTAATTTATTTACTTTTCTATTTTAAGAAGATTTCTGTGCACTCCTACATTCCTAGCCCTGGAGAGGTAGAGGCAGGAAGATCAGAAGTTCGGGGTCATCCTGTATTACACGGATAGAAGCAGGCCAGCATGGCTTCATGAGACCCTGTCTCTAAAAAAACCAAATGGTCCCTGTGATCCCAGGCTCTTCGTCTTTAGCCTCCCACTGACTGCTGTGCTGTGGCTGCGCAGTGGGCCAATCGGCTTCTCCGCCTTGGCGATGTGGACCCTGTTTACCTGCGTGGGTCCCTACAGTCACCATTAGTTTAGCCGTCACTCCTCCCACCACACATATTCCATGTTGTACCTGGAAGCTTGTAGCACTAATAATAAAAACTTAAGATCAGATATTGGGATTCAGCCTGAAGACCAGAGAAGCAAAGCAGCCAGCCACAGGCTCTTACCTCGACCTCAGTCTGAAAATGGCGATCCTGCCTCCAGGAAACCTCAGGAGACTGAGAGACTGAGAGCTGTCTCCTCCCGTCTTATAATCCTCTCCAGTTCTGGGACGAAGGGCATGCATCACTTCAGCCTGGTTTCCATGGAGAGCTAGTGTGGCTACTGGGATTAGAGGCGTGTGTCATGGCTGCCTGGTCTGTAAGGCTGGCCAGTGTGGCTGTTTCACTTTTCTGATCCTCAAGCAAGCTTGACTGCTTAAAATGCAAATGAAATGCTATTGCAGAGGCTGAAGAGGCATGGCCACTCTGATAATGCCTTAGTAGTTGTGTTCATGACATTTTGTTGTTAGTGAGGAGGAGTGTGGGCCTGCCAGGAGTGAACTGAGTTAGGAGAGAGGATATCTCAAATAAGTCCACCCTAGTTCCGGCAGACAAAAGCCACCCGTTTTCTGGAAGGCACTGGGTTTTTCTGAATCTCAGTTGTTCTGCAAACATGGCTGACCCACACAGGGCACCCAGTGTGTGCCCTGCTTACGTGGAAGCCAGGCAGGCGACAGTGCTGCTGGGAGAGAAAGCAAAACTGGAGCTCCAGAGAGACTGTCGCTTTCCCTCTGGCCAACATCATTTCAGAAACGGAGCTCCTCGGGGGCCACACCCCACACTCAGTAAGAGAAATGGGAAGCTGATGTTGACACCACCTGACAAACTCTTAATATTTGGTAACAAACGCACTCAGATGTTCAAGTCACCTGGCATGCTGCAGGTTCACCAGAACAAGAGTTAGAGTTGTTTTCAAAACTCTTCAGTCAAGACTATGAGATGGGTTTTTGATCCTACTGCACCTATTGGTTTTGTGGGAGCCTAGGCAGTTTGGATGCTCACCTTACTAGACCTGGATGGAGGTGGGTGGTCCTTGGACTTCCCACAGGGCAGGGAACCCTGATTGCTCTTTGGGCTGACGAGGGAGGGGGA